>NW_025814226.1:0-92346 GCF_018902025.1 Drosophila willistoni
CGTGTTCTGTTCGCTTATAAACATATTTGCTGTCTACGCGCAAATCAGGCAATCTGGACTGGTTGTCTGTAATGCGTTTTACCAGTTAACGATATTCATCTGATTCAAAATATTTAGACGACAAATCTATCGTAGGTTTTATTTCCGAAAGTTCTGAAACTTCATCCCGTCGCGATAATCAGTCCGCTACAATGTTTTGAGAACTAGGACGATGAACGATTTCAAATGAGAAAGCTTGTAAGTTAATTTATTTGTTATTATTGATTTCTTATCGATAATTATCTTTGTGCTGTGTATTTAAATTTTTCTATTTATTCTTATATATATAAATTTATTTATTTTATTTTTGCCTTGTGTTTCTTTTGGCTTTTATAATGGCTTGTTGTCTACCTACTTGAGAGCATTCTGATCGTTTGATGATCAGTATAGAGCAATATCTTGTTGGCTTTGCGATAATCTTATTCACTTAAAATGTGCTGGCCTCAATGGCCGCGACTACGACAAATTTCTGGTTTGTCTGTGTTTAAGCCTGAGCTTGGCTTAATGTGCTGGACTTGCCTGTCTTGTGCCAGCCAGCAGCTTGATTTTAGCCGTATGTATAGGTATATTCGTTTAAAGTTTCCTTCTTTAAACAAACTGGCCAAGCAGCTGTCTAACGAGTGTGACTCTAGCGTACATTTATTGTCGCAATTCAAGTTTGTTCCACCTTCTGAGAAGTCGCCCAAGAAATGTACCCTTGAGTTGCCTCGCAAGCAGTCGCCAGCACTCTCTATTACATCGTCTCCCATTTTACTTTCGCCTACACCATCTTATTGTCCCTCTTTATGCTCTTCTTTTCAGATTGAAGTACCCATTACAAGCCCTGGTATACCTCATTCTATCCCTCACGGGAACTCTGATCAATCACAGGATCATGCTAGCTCTCAATCACTTGCGGATCCCAATGCTCCTCCGCCTTTACTAACTGTAGTGCCTCATCGCAAACAATTATTTATCTCTAGGCTTGCTCCTGATACTTCTGAGTCGTCTGTGGCAGCTTACATTAGTAATATATCCCCTACTAAAGTTTTAATTGAAAAGTTTAAGTTTTCTAGGCCTCGCGAAATCTCCTTTAAAATTACAGTACCCAATGAGTATTTTTCAGCTATGGTTGACACTAATTTTTGGCCAGAGGGCCTAGTCGTACACTAGTTTGCGCCCAATAAGCGCTCCCGTCCGTTGCCTATCCACCTTCCTAATTTATCTTCTGCTTGAAAAAACTAATAACATCTAGTCTTTGCATTCATTATCAAAATGTAAGAGGACTTCTTACCAAGCTCTCGAACCTGTTCTGTGATAGCCAAACCTTTTCGGCTGACATATTAGCTTTCTCTGAAACTTGGCTTCACTCCTCTATTTTGGATAATGAAATTCTTTCTAATAACTTTATTTCTTATAGGCTTGATCGTGTTGGTCGTCGTGGCGGTGGAGTACTCATTGCTGTCAACTCGAATCTGTGTTCAAGTGTTGTGCCGATTGATCTGCCCTTAGGTGTTGAGTTTATTTGCGTCGAAATTACATGTTCCAACTTTAGCTTATATATTTCTTGTTCATATATTCATATATATAACGACCTATATGCACCATGCTGATGCTTTGCAAACTATTTTTAATCGTCTTAAAGATCCCGATTATCTTATAGTTTTAGGTGATTTCAACTTGCCTAATATTTCTTGGCTTGTTGATGATAATATATCTTTCTTAATTCCTTCATCTCAACATGTTTTTCTTGATAGCCTACTTGAATATATCAGAACACAAATTTCAATCTTCTTAATACCCTTATTTTCTCTTTTGATTGGTCATTTCTATTTGAGTGCTGCGATATAGATCGTGCAGTGAAGTTTTTCTTTTCTGGTTCACACGTGGGCTCTCTAATCTCCGTAACATTAAATCGAGATATTTTAAAAGATTTAAAAAAACTGGTTCGCGACTTGACGTGTATTTATCTTCCACGTGTATTTCTTATGCTAATGGGTGTGTGTATGGTGTGTGTACCGTATGCGAGTCGTTATTATGCGTTTGCTAGCCGTTTGATTGTAAGCGAGCCGCTATAAATTAATCGCCCTTACTCGCGGTTGTAACCAAACTGTTCTGTCCGCCGCTTAGTAACAAGCATAGAACCTAACATGTAAGCTTAAAGCGCAAGATGCAACGGTTAATTTCCCAGCTCGTAGGCTGGCGCTTAAGAATAAGTATGAAAATGAAAGAGAATGAGTGATATGGGTTAACCCATTGGTGGCTGCGTCGGGTCTGCTGGGCAGTTAGCGAATTTCGGCGGCAACATTCCCCCCCAGTAAAGCTGCTCTCTTCAGGGGATTGCTTTGCTCCAAAACAGCCGACGTCTAATACAGCTACTTTAGCCACGGGCCGTTGAAGAGTCCCGTTGGCAGTTCTGATGATCACTCGACGCACCTGGTTGTCTTTGGCCAGGATTGTTTGCTCGACTATACCTTTTGGCCATCTATTTCGGGGCAGAGTCTCGTCCAATATTACAACGACGCACAGTTGGGCCGCTGCTCGGATAGCGTTGCAAAAATACGTTTTTTCATGATCGCGTTTGGCAATGAGCTTGGCTTAATGATATATGCAATCGATAGGAAATACTTCAGAGATTATAAATCCGAAAAATTTTGAAATCGGTTGAGATTCATGGGTGCTAGAGGCGCCCAAAGTTGAGAAATTTTTATTGAAAAGGAAAAAATGCTAATTTTAAAAAAAAAATCGCAACTTTAAAACTGAATATTGGGCGATTTCAACAATCGATCAATCGATGGATTTTTTGGTTTTATCTGAAAAGTATGTTCTTTATTAATAGCATGTTTCATAAATTTTAATAATTACTTAAATAGTTATTGAATTAGAAGCGTTTAAAAAATGTACTAAATATTGGCATTTTTTGAACTTTGATGGAATAAAACTAGCAAGACTCAACGAGTATCAATACCGGACTATATACACTAGGTAGGTGAAATATTTACCTATCAGATGTATATAGTCCCAATATGCGGAGACCTGCGACAGCGATGCGTAAGCCATAAAACTAAGGCAACATCGCCTAAAAAATGCGCTGCAGTTATAAGGAAGAAGAAGAGCGCATGCGTATTGGCCTGTAGCTTCTTTGTATTTAAATGATAACATTGCGTAATGCTGTTTTGCAAATACTACCTGTTTACATATATAACTTTCTACAATGATAAAGTGTTAATTACCTGCTTTGGAAAAAATGACAAGACAGGTAAATGTTATTTAAGTTGATGAAAAGTTTGTCCTATTTGTGGGTTGGTCGTTTTTATTTCCGTTTACCTAATTGGATGTAAATATTAAGTTGTTTACCTAATTAATACAAAAAGGGTAATACAGATTTTTCGTTCTACCTAGTTAATTAAAAAAATATAACATAAAGAGCTACTATTCCTCTCCCTTGCGCCAGTTTATTTTTAACTTCATAAGTGGAAACACCTTAAATCAGGACTGAATAGTATTTGTCAATATAATTCAAGACAGTTTTATTTAATTGTGCAAAAATGTTGTTAAAGAATGAAAGGATTTTGAAAGTTTTCAAAGAGTGTGAAAACTTAAACGATTTTGAAATGGGATTGCTAAAGGAGATGAGCGTTTCATTCGAAAACGCTAGTACGGAGCTTAAGTTGAAAATCAAATATACACAAAATAACTTAAGGCGAAAATGGATCGCAAGCAAATATGCAAAGGAGTCCTCGGAATTAATCAAATCAACTGTTGGCGACATAAAAAATCAAATAAGCCAACTGAAATCTGCTGTTTTAACTTTGAATTTTTCCTGACAATGATTGATGGAAAAGAGTTAAAAGAAATTACAAACACTTCCTCAACGTTAAGGTGTCCAATTTGCCAAAAAACTCAAAAAGATTTTCAGAACTTAGACGATTCAACAAGTGAGGAGAACTGCTACGAATATGGAATTTCTCCGTTGCATTGCAGAATAAAGTGTATGGATTTTATTCTGAAGCTAGCTTACACACTTCCTCGGCCAGGAGAAACAAAAACGGATAAAACATCTCGTGAGGATATTCAGAGCAGGAAGGAGATTATACAAGCTGAATTCTCTCGCAAGCTGGGACTGAAAGTTGACTGCCCAAAGTACGGATACGGAAATACGAATGATGGAAATACTTCAAGAAGATTTTTTGAAAATGATGAAGTGACATCTTTTATAACAGGTGTTAGTCAAGAGATCATTAAAAGGTTGGCTGTTATCTTGAATATTATAAATTGCAAGGAAACGGTAAATGGTGAAAAATTTGCCGAATATACTTCAAAGACTGCTCATCTTTTGAGTGAATTGTATCCGCAAAGAAAACTTACCCCAACGGTACATAGGATTTTGGCTCACGGAAAGGATTTAATAGAATATCAGTGTTTACCACTTGGAGAGCTATCCGAAGAAGCACAGGAATGTAAAAACAAGGACTACAAAAGGTTCAGATACACTAATACATTAAAAACTTCTCGTGTTAGACAAAATAAGACCTTTTTAACATGCTAGCAGCCTCTTCGGACCCACTTATTGCATCACTGAGACACGTGCGATCACGAAAGGATTTGGAAAATAGCAACTATAGTCCGAAATGTTGAGTTTATTAGATACTGATGTAAATATTGAAAATTATTTTGAAGAAAATCAGCCATCAATAGCAAATTTTCAAAGTTAACCTAAAAAAAAATTTTTTTAAATTTTTTTTTCTTTTTGTAATTACGTTAAAAAATCAAATTAAAACATTAAAAAATGTTACATAGTCGTCTGAAACAATGAAAAATTCCATTTGTGATTAAAAACAAACCGGGTTTCGATACATTTTTAAAGGAAAAACATGCTTGGAAACAGCCTCTTCGGAACCACTTATTGCATCACTGAGACACGTGCGATCACGAAAGGAAAAATAAAAAATTTTTTTTTTTCTTTTTGTAATTACGTTAAAAAATCAAATTAAAACATTAAAAAATGTTACATAGTCGTCTAAAACAATGAAAAATTCCATTTGTGATTAAAAAAAACCGGGTTTCGATCCATTTTTAAAGGAAAAACAGGCTTGGAAATATTTTCTGACTTTGATCTTGAATATTTCAGCACCACGAACACCCAGCATTTTTGACAAACATTCATTTTGAAGCTTAAGGTATTCTTTATCATATGCTTTTTAAATTTTTGAAATCGCTTTATTGGTTCAGACGCTATGATTTTTGCAATACTAAATGCCAGAAGGCCCCACTGTGCGACGGTTCCAGCTGCTATTGGTGATCTGTTCGTAAACCATTTTCCTCGCCTGGCTAAATCTGGAACGTATTCGCGTACCCATCGTCGCCAGAATTGATCGGCGAATTCTTGTACAGCTTGCCACATGTGCTGTACGGTATGTGTGGTTTCGAAGACTGGTTTATAGCCGCTTGCTGATCCTAGTAGAAGATGGTTAGGGGTGATAGCCTCGTCGTCTTTGCTGTCCAGAGAGACAAAAGTAAGCGGTCTGGAATTTAGGATGAATTCCACTTCCCAGAGTGCGCTTTGTAGGCCCTCGCTGGTGAATTTTCTCGCTGGGCAGATTGCGTAGAGTACAGTCTTGACGGAACAAACAAGTCGCTCCCATGCTCCCCCCATATGAGGAGCGGCTGGTGGATTAAATTTCCATTTGATATCATCGAACCGGCGTTGGCGTTGAAGTTGATCGTCTGTGCTTTGTCACAGATAATCTTTTCAGCAGCTTTGGAGTAAGTGCCATTGTCGCTGTAAATTTCTCTCGGGGTCCCGCGCCGATTGATGAAGTTTCGGATGCACATTATGCACGATGCAGTGTCCAAAGAGCACGCCAGTTCTATATGCACTGCCCGTATGGTTAGGCAGGTGAAAATAACGCCCCATCTTTTTTCGCTTCGCCGTCCTACAGCAACCAAGAAGGGCCCGAAGTAGTCGACATCGACGTAAGTGAAGGGACGTTGGTAGGCAGCCAGCCTGGCGAAGGGCAAGGGAGCCATTTGCGGTGGAACAGGTATGGCGCTCTCATTTTTACAGCGTTGGCAAGACTTCCGCATGCCTTTGTATTAGACTCGTAGGCGTGGTATGTAAAACATGCCTCGAATCCTGTTAATACACGTCTCATGGGATGTGTGGTGCATTTCCTGATGATACCAGTTCACTATGAGCCGAGTAATGTGGTGCCCATATGGGAGCAGTATTCGGTTTTGGCCGTTTAGGTTTTCTGCTCGCCCTCGGGTACGTAGGAGCTGGTTTTCATCTAGAAAGATATTCAAACATATGAGTTTAGAATTTGTTTTTAAAGGTTTACCTCTCGTTAAGTTGCGAATTTCTGGGTTGAATTCAGATGACTGCGCATGCCTCAGTAGGAGTGTGCGTGCCTGCTGAATCATCTCGTAAGACACCTCTGTAGGTGGCGATGCCTTCTTTTGTTTCGCTTTCAGTTTCTCAATGTAGAGAATAAAGCGCGCTAAAGCTCGATATAGACTGCGCCAGTCGGAAAAATATTCCGCGTTAAGTTTTAGCTCCATCGGCGAATTGTCGAACTTGGATTGCGTTGGATTCGGTTACTCAGCTTTGCTCCGATAACTGCGGCCTGCAGTTCCATCCTTGGTATAGATAGTGGACTCAACGGTGCCACTTTCGCCTTGGAGGCCACGAAGCTGAGGTAGGTTCTTTTCCCCTGGCGTATCAGAAGGTAGCAGACTGCTGCGTTTGCCAATTCGCTGGCGTCAACGAACGTGTGTAACTGGACATCATGGATTTGATCGCTGCTGTTGAAATAACATCTCGGGATGGTCAATCCGGCGATTGTTGTAAGGATCCGTTTCCATCGTATCCATTTGGGTAACAATGCGTCGGGCAAACCAGTATCCCAACCAATGCCGCTTCTCCAGACTTCTTGCAGTAGGATTTTCAGCTCTATTGTAAAGCATGAGATGAAGCCGAGTGGGTCGTACATTGGTGTTTTGTTGCTGTCTAAAACGTTGCGCTTTGGCGAACTTGCAGATGAATGTGAATACGTCGGAGTTCGGCACCCAATATAAGCCGAGTACCTCTTCTGTGGCGTGAAATTTCTACATCTTCGGGGAGCAGCGAATGGCTCTTTAGTATTCGTAGGACCTCCTTAGAGTTCGAAGACCAATTGCGTATGTGGAAACCACCTGCTGCATGGATATCTCTGACTTGAGTTGCGATGTTTCCGACTTCCACGTAGTCGTCGCCGCTGTATATAAAATCATCCACGTAGTGGTAGTCCTTCACGGCTTGTGCTGCTTGAGGGTACTGTTGACAGAATCGATCTGCATTTTTGTCACGAATAAAGTGTGGAATGCAGGGTGCGCAATTGGTTCCGAAAGTAAGCGCTTCCACGCTAGACGTTAGGCTCTTGTCTCTCGGATTTGCTGACGAACCACAGAAACCTTTGCGCATGGGTGTCTGCTGGTCTCACTCGGATCTGGTGGAACATCTCGGCGATATCGCCACAGATCGCCACTCGTCCCAATCGGAATGAGAGTAAGAGGTCAAACAGAGAGTTTAGGAGATCTGGACCACTCCAGATGTAGTCATTCAGGGCCTTGCCTTTTCGACGAGGTTTTCGATTTGCTTGGTGATTTGCTCCTTCAAATGTGGTTGTCGGGAAAATTGCTTTTGTAAGCATTTAAGCCGTTTTAGTGCGTTTGCTTAGCTATCAGGTAATAAAACTTCAGGATCTTTCCACATTAGACCGACCTCGTACCTGCCATCCTTCAAGGCGGTAGTAGATTCAAGTCTGGTTAGAGCTTGAGTTTCTTCTGGTGTCGATAGCGATTTTGCTGTGGTAGCGTCTAATGAGAACGATTGTTTGATGATCTCATGCAGCTTGGCGTCTGCGTCTCTGCATCCACACATGTGAACGCTGACATTGGCTCTAGTGGCCTTTGATGGCGTGGAGCTTTGTATCCCAGTCGCGTCTTTGACGCTATTGGTTGGTGCCATGCCCCCTCTTTGATTTTAAGGGGTACGGCGAGGTTCCAGTTATTTGTGCCGATTAGGATGCTTGGGCGTGCGTTGGTATATGATGCTATCGGTAGTCCCGCTAGGTGGGGGAATTCTTCGGCGAGAGCCCTTATGTCGATAGACTGTACAGGAAGATCCAGGGTATCTACACTGTGAACATCTTCCAAGTAGAATTGATTGTCATTATGTGGATTGGCAACCGTAAGCGTGACACGTTCCGATGCATTTTCTTCGCGTGTCACGCTTACGGTTGCCAATCCACATAATTTATAGAATTGTTGAGTTTGGCGCTAAGGTTCGATGTTTTAGCGGGCCCACAAGAAAACACTCCACTTTTCACGTGATACTTCATTTATTTCTTCCACGTGTTGTATCGTTGGTTCATTTTAGGCACAGTGGATCTGGAACGCCTTTTAAGCCGAGTTGCTTAAAGACCTTGTTGTCGATGAGCGTTAGTGCCGATCCCTCATCTAGAAATGCAAAAGTGTTAGTGACTTTCGTTTTATTGATGATTTGTATTGGAATTACACGGCAATATGTTGAGCCAGACTCTCTGGATCGCTGGGTGTGCTTGCCCTCCGGCGTATGCACGTTGGTGACCATAGCTGGTCTGTTTGGGCTGCTGGATTTCGCAGCCTCTGGTATTGGCTGCATCTCGTGGATCAATGGGTGATGTTTGCTTCGGCAGCCTCGTATGCCGCAAACCTTTTCACGTTGGCACTTTTGGTGATGACGGTTTAGGCATTGTTGGCAGAGCTTGTGATTTTTCAGAACGGACATCTTTCGTTGATGTGGCGTGGCTTTGAACGATGGGCAGCTGTGTATTTTGTGCCCAGGTTCGTTACATAGGATGTAATTTCCTTGACCTGCTCTTTAGGTGCCTCTGTGTGATGATTTAGGCTTCCGCTCTTCTTATGGTAAAGCGGCGATGTTACCTGACTTGCTGCTTCAGCTATGTCGTAGATCCATTTGTTAACAGATTCCATTGATGGCACCTTAGTGTCTTTGGGAAACATTGCCCACTGCAGCTTCAGTTGTGTGGGGAGTTTCTCTAGTAGCTCTTGTACGAGCATTGTGTTTTGCATGTAACCTGTGAGTCCACATGCTTCCATCGTTGAGTAGATACGTACACACAGTTCGTATTCCATAAGTGGTTCAAGCTTATCTTTTATTGCGGGTAGTTGCCGCGTTTTTTTTCCAGTAAGTTGTGCAAAATATGCTCGAAACAGATACGTAATGTTTGTATGATTTTAGGGACCATTGTTGGTAAAAGGAGTTTGGATTGAACTAACTCACGTGCTTTTAGTTTTAGGCTAGCTTGCAGCCGCATAAGATTTTCTGCTTTCGTATACCCAGCAACTTCCGCACTTGTCTGAAAACTGCTGTAGAATAGAGGCCAGTTCTGAGGATTTCCATCAAATGTTGAAAGCTCTTTCGGTATCGCTTGACAGGCTGCAAGTTGTGCCGCGCTTGGTATTGCTGTGTTTAGGTCTATGTCCATTCGCACTTTACTATCTGGATAGTACGATGCAGCCCTGTTTTGAGTATTTGTGAAATTCCAGGGCGCCATCGGCGTAGCACTTAGGTGCGGTTGTTCGCGTGTCGTAGCACGCGTGTTGTTTGAGGTTAGGAACGGCAGCTGCGGTGCCTCGTGATCGTAATGCCACGTGTCACGCACAGCTGAGTGTGTGACCATCGCTTTTTGTTTGGCAGAAGTCAAAATAGGAATAGCCGTCCTAGCTTTATCCGGGAATATTTTTGGCGGGCATAGTCCAAAGTCCCGATCCGGTTCTGGTAGCGGCCCCGTTGGTTTTGCTGGTGACGAAGTAGCCTGAGGTTCGCCTGCTCGTGTGGTATTTCCGAGGTTCTGCAGGGCGTTGCTCAATATGGTTGTGATGACTTCCGATGACACGTTGACGCAGTCGCAGTTCCAGCTGTTCTCAGATTTCTCGTCTATTACTCCAACGCAGTCGAAATGATACCAGGAACAGCATCGATTGCATTGCACCATGCGGTCATTGTCTTCGTGCATGCATTTCTTGCAATGATATATTCCACTTGATAAGTCTTTTGTTGCCATGGTTTACCAATGAGTTTATACTTTTAAGCGATGTTGATTAGTTATGTGACCTATGTAGGTCGTAAACGGTTGACCGTTGAGGTTATGTAACACAATTTAGTGATTGGTTATGCAATCATCGAGGTTAACCTCTCTATGATTGGCGTGTAGAACCGTGGGTTGACCCGTCGAGTTGAGTTAAATAATTAACTTTTCCGGTTCATTGAGTGGTTTAGATTAATTTATAAAATTAATCTGTAGAATTAATTTAAAGAATTAATTCATGGCATAATTTATAGAATTAATTCCTGCCATTAATTTATAGAATTGTTGAGTTTGGCGCTAAGGTTCGATGTTTTAGCGGGCCCACAAGAAAACACTCCACTTTTCACGTGATACTTCATTTATTTCTTCCACGTGTATTTCTTATGCTAATGGGTGTGTGTATGGTGTGCGAGTCGTTATTATGCGTTTGCTAGCCGTTTGATTGTAAGCGAGCCACTATAAATTAATCGCCCTTAGTCGCGGTTGTAACCAAACTGTTCTGTCCGCCGCTTAGTAACAAGCATAGAACCTAACATGTAAGCTTAAAGCGCAAGATGCATCGGTTAATTTCCCAGTACGTAGGCTGGCGCTTAAGAATAAGTATGAAAATGAAAGAGAATGAGTGATATGGGTTAACCCATTGGTGGCTGCGTCGGGTCTGCTGGGCAGTTAGCGAATTTCGACGGCAACACTACTACTGTTTCGGAACCCACACCCTATCCCTTTTCAATCCAACATTTAAATTGTATGTTTTTTCCTAGTATTCCTGAAGACTGTATTATCTCTAGCTTGTCATCTTTGACGTCTTCCTTCGTTCCCGGTCCTGATAATATACCTAGTTGCATCCTTAAAATGTGTTCGAATTCCCTATCAAAGCCTTTATCTCGGTTATTCTTTATGTCGAGTGAGACTTGTACCTTTCCCGATATTTGGAAAGAGTCTTTTATTATTCCGCTTTTTAAAAAGGGTAGCAAATCGGATGTTTTTAACTACCGTGGCATTGCCAAACTTTCGGCAATACAAAAGCTGTTTGAGAAAATTATTACGTCTTCCCTTCAACACCTATCCAGATCCACTATTTCTCCTTGTCAGCATGGATTCATGAAAGGTCGTTCGTCGCTTACTAACCTTTTAGAATTGACTACCCTTGTTCACCATGGCTTATGTAAAAAGTGTCAAACTGATGTTATTTATACTGACTTTAGTAAGGCTTTCGAAACGGTTGATCATTCTATGCTTCTCGCGAAACTTAACACAATGGGGTTTTCCCCGAATCTATTGGCTTGGTTAAAGTCGTATCTTAGTGGCAGAACCCAAAAGGTGTCTTTTCGTTCCTCGATATCTAAAACTGTTCGAGTTACGTCAGGTGTACCCCAAGGCAGTCATCTGGGCCCACTGTTATTTACACTGTTTATAAATGATTTGCCTTTGGCCTTGGCTCATTCACACGTGCTCATGTTTGCGGATGACGTCAAGATTTGTTATTCCTATAATGATCCTTCTTTCCAACAGTAGGTCTATGTCCATTCGCACTTTACTTTCTGGATAGTACGATGCAGCCCTGTTTTGAGTATTTGTGAAATTCCAGGGCGCCATCGGCGTAGCACTTAGGTGCGGTTGTTCGCGTGTCGTAGCACGCGTGTTGTTTGAGGTTAGGAACGGCAGCTGCGGTGCCTCGTGATCGTAATGCCACGTGTCACGCACAGCTGAGTGTGTGACCATCGCTTTTTGTTTGGCAGAAGTCAAAATAGGAATAGCCGTCCTAGCTTTATCCGGGAATATTTTTGGCGGGCATAGTCCAAAGTCCCGATCCGGTTCTGGTAGCGGCCCCGTTGGTTTTGCTGGTGACGAAGTAGCCTGAGGTTCGCCTGCTCGTGTGGTATTTCCGAGGTTCTGCAGGGCGTTGCTCAATATGGTTGTGATGACTTCCGATGACACGTTGACGCAGTCGCAGTTCCAGCTGTTCTCAGATTTCTCGTCTATTACTCCAACGCAGTCGAAATGATACCAGGAACAGCATCGATTGCATTGCACCATGCGGTCATTGTCTTCGTGCATGCATTTCTTGCAATGATATATTCCACTTGATAAGTTTTTTGTTGCCATGGTTTACCAATGAGTTTATACTTTTAAGCGATGTTGATTAGTTATGTGACCTATGTAGGTCGTAAACGGTTGACCGTTGAGGTTATGTATCACAATTTAGTGATTGGTTATGCAATCATCGAGTTTAATCTCTATATGATTGGCGTGTAGAACCGTGGGTTGACCCGTCGAGTTGAGTAAAATAATTAACTTTTCCGGTTCATTTAGTGGTTTACCAGTGTTAGATTAATTTATAAAATTAATCTGTAGAATTAATTTAAAGAATTAATTCATGGCATAATTTATAGAATTAATTTATAGAATTAATTCCTGCCATTAATTTATAGAATTGTTGAGTTTTGCGCTAAGGTTCGATGTTTTAGCGGGCCCACAAGAAAACACTCCACTTTTCACGTGATACTTCATTTATTTCTTCCACGTGTATTTCTTATGCTAATGGGTGTGTGTATGGTGTGCGAGTCGTTATTATGCGTTTGCTAGCCGTTTGATTGTAAGCGAGCCACTATAAATTAATCGCCCTTAGTCGCGGTTGTAACCAAACTGTTCTGTCCGCCGCTTAGTAACAAGCATAGAACCTAACATGTAAGCTTAAAGCGCTAGATGCATCGGTTAATTTCCCAGCACGTAGGCTGGCGCTTAAGAATAAGTATGAAAATGAAAGAGAATGAGTGATATGGGTTAACCCATTGGTGGCTGCGTCGGGTCTGCTAGGCAGTTAGCGAATTTCGACGGCAACACTACTACTGTTTCGGAACCCACACCCTATCTTTTTTCAATCCAACATTTAAATTGTATGTTTTTTCCTAGTATTCCTGAAGACTGTATTATCTCTAGCTTGTCATCTATGACGTCTTCCTTCGTTCCCGGTCCTGATAATATACCTAGTTGCATCCTTAAAATGTGTTCGAATTCCCTATCAAAGCCTTTATCTCGGTTATTCTTTATGTCGAGTGAGTCTTGTACCTTTCCCGATATTTGGAAAGAGTCTTTTATTATTCCGCTTTTTAAAAAGGGTAGCAAATCGGATGTTTTTAACTACCGTGGCATTGCCAAACTTTCGGCAATACCAAAGCTGTTTGAGAAAATTATTACGTCTTCCCTTCAACACCTATCCAGATCCACTATTTCTCCTTGTCAGCATGGATTCATGAAAGGTGCTCGTCGCTTACTAACCTTTTAGAATTGACTACCCTTGTTCACCATGGCTTATGTAAAAAGTGTCAAACTGATGTTATTTATACTGACTTTCGTAAGGCTTTCGAAACGGTTGATCATTCTATGCTTCTCGCCAAACTTAACATAATGGGTTTTTCCCCGAATCTATTGGCTTGGTTAAAGTCGTATCTTAGTGGCAGAACCCAAAAGGTGTCTTTTCGTTCCTCGATATCTAAAACTGTTCGAGTTACGTCAGGTGTACCCCAAGGCAGTCATCTGGGCCCACTGTTATTTACACTGTTTATAAATGATTTGCCTTTGGCCTTGGCTCATTCACACGTGCTCATGTTTGCGGATGATCCTTCTTTCCAACAGTACTTGCAATCAGATCTCGATGCGTTCTGTGATTGGTGCCACGTTAATAAATTACGCCTTAATGCCTCTAAGTGTTCTTTTATGACTTTCAGTCGTTTGTCTCCGTTCCTAGCTCATTACTCTGTTAAGTCTGTTCTTTTAGATTGTGTACCATCGTTCAAAGACTTAGGCGTTATGTTTGACCCAAAACTTTCATTTAATGTTCATATTTCTTCTATTGTCAATAGGGCATGCAGCCTTCTTGGCTTCATTAAACGTTGGACCAAAGAATTTGATGATCCCTATGTAACAAAGGTTTCATACACCTCGTTAGTTCGCCCTACTCTAGAATATTGCTCGCCAGTGTGGAATCCGCAATATGATGTTCACCAGCGTAGTATTGAATCGGTACAGAAGCAATTTCTTAAGTTTGCGTTACGCGTTCTTAATTGGGACCCGAGTCTTCGCCTACCTTCTTATTCTAGCAGACTCTTATTAATCTTTCTTCACTTTACAACCGTAGGCTCGTTTTTGGCATTGTCTTTCTCCATAAACTAGTCAACGGCGAAGTCATTTCTACTAATTTACTAGATACGCTATATTTTTGTGATCCCTCACGTAGGACCAGAAACTTTTTTCCTATTCACCTTAGTAGATGTCTGACTAACTACTCTCTTCACGAACCTTTTCGTGTTCTTTGTCAATCTTTTAACAACCTTTCTCACCTAATTTCTCCTCATCTTTCTGTTACTTCTCTTCGCGCTATACTTTTTAATCATCTACAGCGAAACCAATAATAATATTCTGGACTTGGATTGGCTGCAACTCATCCCTGACCACATTGGCTGTGAACCGGGGCATAGCTGGCACCTTATGCAAATAAAATACCTCCACCGGGTCGGGGATGTTTAGTTGTGTATATAGCTAAGCTATCTTTTTCAATTAATTACTATCTGTCTTTAGCTTATTCTTTTTTGTCGACTGCTGTGTTAGTTGACGTAAATAAATAAATAAAATAAATAAATAAATAAATAATTGCCCATCTCGCTAATCTACCGGAAAGGTCCTTCAGTTTCTGAGAAAGCGTAGTCTGCCTCTTCGTTCCAACTAAGAGATCGGTTCTTTTTTAAGAGTTCTGTTAATGGAAAGCTAATGGTGGCATAATTTTCAATGAAACGTCGATACCAGCCAGTGAGTCCCAAAAATCTCTTTAATTGTTTTACTGTTGTTGGAATCGGAAAGTCGTTTATTGCACCAATTTTTCCAGGATCGGTTTTCACTTGTCCGTATCCAATCGTAAAGCCGAGGTATTTAATCTCCTGCATGCAGAACTTAGATTTAGCTACATTAATCGTAAGATTAATGCTCAATGCTACCTCTTGTATTAAAGCAATATGCGATTCAAACTCTTTGGAAAGAATTAGCAGGTCGTCGAGGTAAACGAATACCCTTGTGCTCAAATAAGACGGTATGACACGACCCATAAGTCTATATAAAGTCTGCGGGGCGTTGCACAAACCAAAAGGCATCACTTTATATTGGTTAAGTGGCCGGTTAGGTATTGTGAAAGCGGTGTATTGACATGAGCTTTCCTCTAACGGAATTTGCCAGAAGGCGTGCTTCATGTCCAGTCCAGTAATAAATCGAGCAGGTGGCAGCCTGCTAAGTATGGGAAAGGGGATACGCGTCCTTACGAGTGCACTGATTCACTGCTCTAGAATCTAAACATAATCGAACTTTATCGCCACGTCTCACCAATACACAATTGGAGCTCCATGGGCTATTACATTCTTCAATGATTTCCAAATCTAACATTCTATCTATTTCTGTGAACATTAGCTTCTCAATAACCGGTGAAATTGGCCAATGGCCTTGTTTAATGGACCTAGTACTATCAACTTCAATCGTATGATCAATGAGATGTGTGCGACCTAATCCTTCTTTATCGTAGGAGGGTAATTTAGCAATTGCAAAATTAAGTTTTTGCTGCTGAGACTCATACAAACGGTGCATTTTCACGGAATCTCCATGATCATTTCCTTTTTCTTCAATACTAATAGTGGTTCTTCCTTCAATTTATCTATTAAACCAAATTTACGCCAAAAATCTATTCCAAGATATATGCCTTGTTTCAAAATAGGAATAATAAAGAAATCAAGGGGATTGGTAAGTTGTCGATACGTAATGTCACTTGTCAATTTACCTTTAACAAAACATTCAGATTTGTTGGCCGTAATTATATTGCCTGAACAATTGCGTGTTTTAGGATGCTTTAAAAACTCTTTAGCTACCTTACTTCCTAAGCAACTAATATTAGCGCCACAGTCCAAAAGAGCGGTGAAGGTCTGGGCTTCTATCTTTATTTCTGTGTACAATCGATTATCTGATCGGGAAAATATACTGGAAATCAATTTCTTGCGGTTATTTCCAACCTTCTTCCAAAAGAACCATAGTCTATGCGTAGAGCGCTTAGACTTAATCATTGGTCGTATGCTGTCTACGTCACCAAAGATGCGATGACGAACGGTCTCATACTGAGCCAAACGTAGGTGAAGAGGATGAAATGGGCTTTTATCGACTGTTGTCGAAGCTGGTCCTACATTTCCTTGTGAATCTGTTTCTTTCCTACAAACAAGAGGTTCACATTCCTCTGTTTGGGAATATTTATCCTTCATTATTGGTCTGCATGCGACAACGAAGTGTTGATCGCCGCATCCGTCGGTCGGTTTTCCTGCGGGTTGCAGTTACGACAACGCGGCTTAAAAACATTTACGGCTCTGCAACCATACCAAAATACAGTACGCGGTTCTAGAAAGATATCAAAACGATGTCCAGGCTTCCGGCAGTTCCAACGTGTAAGCTTATGTTGAAAAGCTTCCACCTCCTCCTGCATATAATTCTCGAAATTTGAGTCTAATTCAGCTATCTTTGAACGATGTCCAAAAGTATTCTTGGTCGGTATGCTCTTCATTTGTTTAGCAAATTGCTCGTGGGTGCGTACTTCCTGTCTCAGATGAGATAAGTTAAAAATTCCTAGATGCATAAGTTTATTACAAATTGCCGACTTTGAATGTCTAATTAATAACTTGACTAAAGAATCCTCTGAAAGTTGTGTGTTTAATCTTCCTACTAGCCTTTCGACACTAAACTGGTAATCCTCAAAGGTTTCATTCTCGACCTGGTGTCTGCTATTAATCAGTTCCAAGGTGTCCATATCGTTATCTACTTCATCAAACTTCTTTCTAAATTCTACACAAAATTTATTCCAATCGAAATTTGGGTGTGCTCGATGAAACTTCCAAAACCAATCATTCGCTTTACCTGCGAAAGGTAAATACAAATGATCACAAAGTTCTTGATAATCTTCATTTAAATTTTGTTCTGCTAATTAACGAACTCTGTATAGGAAATCCTCTGAATGCATTCCTTCTTTAGAACCATCAAATTTTATTCGCCAACTTTGCATAATGCTTGCTACTTTTTCGGGTGACAATGTCGAATTTGCTCGCGACCCTCTATTTGAGTTCTGAGTCTGACTACTAAGATTTCTAGATGTTTGCGTGTGGTTATAGTGTTCCTCTTGTCTTGCTGCGGGGAGGCTGAACGCTGCAGAACGTTCTGGAATGGGGTTTGGTTCGTTGCGCTCAAGTCGAATAGAAGCTAATTTGTCGTCAATCAGCAAAGCTAAATGGTTTACTAACTGTTCCTGTTGTGCTTGGATAGCAGTTTGTATCAAAATTGTGTAATCTGGAGGGGTACTTGGTTTTGGACTACTAGCTTGAGTAGGCGGTGGCCTATGTTGACGTGAGGTGGTCGATCGATCGTGCCGATCCCTCTCCTTTGAATTGCTCCCTGATTACGAATAGGTTTGGTCTTAGCAGGTCGACCAGGTCCTGAACGAGTATTATAAGGGGGTCACAGGCTGAGTTGTGGGCTCGCCTGATTTACTAGCTGCTTGGAGTTCCGTTTCCAAGTCAATATTTGATTTTATACGTTGATTTATCGAACAAGAATGCTTGCAAGTGGGGCATAAATGAGAAGTTTTTGAACACTCTGTAATACTATTATTGTGAAATCTGTGCTTACAAGGCGACGAAGCAACTGCTACGTTTTCATTTAAAGTTTCATGTCAAATACCGCAAAATGGGTCATTTTGACTGTGACTGTGTCTAACAGACATACTTAAATTTTTCTTTAATTAATTTAAATTATATAAATTTGGAATCCGTCATCATTATCCAATCCTATTGCCGTTTACAAAGTTAATTCGATCTGCACAAAAAATAGATTTCTATTAAATCTTAAACAAAAATTCCTATTGCCGATTTGTCTGAATGACGATTTCCTAAACTGGTCATATACCGACATACGCCAGTCATATGCTATTCCTAGTCCAGGTTCTTTTCACTCTAAACATAGTTAAGGTCTAAGAATGCCTATTTTATAATATGGTAACTTTCAACGACTCCATTGGTCAGTCAAGCCGATATGACCGAGTTGCAACTGCAATTCCTAACGATAGCCTCAAACTACAGAGATCATAAAATTTGTGTTTTCGCCTAGTCCTACAAAGATACGTCATACGATGCTGCTGCCGCCAATAGTTTTTTTTGGTCGACTAATCCGAAAATTCTCGAATTACTATTAATTTTATATCAAAAATTCATAGTAATTTAAAATAGATTTGGGTTATGTGGCCGCGTGTGCCAGTTGGCAATGAAACAAATATTTATAGTCTATACATGTGTGTGTTAACTCACGATTTATCCAACGGTGCGAACTCTGGGCCCATCGATGCTGCAGGGATTTGCTGTATAATTTAGTAATTAGAAAAATGATATGCATACATACATACCCATTACGTTTCCTACTAAGAAAAACTGATTTTACTTAACCAAATAGGGACTTAATTTTAATAATAATATTTAAAGTTTCGTTACGTTACTTAAACTAATAATTCATTTAAATTTCCTTATAGATCAGCAAAATTTACGTTAATAAAAGAGAAAACCAGAGGGCCGGGGCTAACTTCGACCGCGTCAAAGTTTGTATACCCTTGCAACTTTTTTGGTAACTCTTTCCTTACCTATAGCCATCAAAATAGAAAAACGTTTTATCTAAAAAGGCTAATCGTTGCGAAAGAACGGCCTACAATCTTAGCATAGGAAATAACGAAGATATTGATCAAAGTCACTGTTTTCCACCGATCGTTCTTATGGGAGCTATATGATATAGTTACCCGATCTTGATCAAATTCGGCACAGTCATTAACAGATATATTAAACTAACAAATGTTTAATTTGAAAGCAATCGCGTCAAAAGTAACGAAGTTATTGACAAAAGTCACTGTTTTCGAAAGATCGTTCCTATGGGAGCTATATGATATAGTCACCCGATCTTGATCAAATTTGGCACAGTCGTTTATATGTGTAATTAATTCACCAATATGAAATTTCATGACAATAGCTCAGAAAATAACAAAGTTATTGAGAAAAGTCACTGTTCGTGACTTTGCCATTTGTATGGGAGCTATATGATATAGTGATCCGATCCGGCTGAATCCGAGATATACAACGCCTGCAGTATATACAAGCCTACATGCAAAATTTCAGTTCTGTAGCTCTTACGGTCTAGGAGGAGTTTGCGTTGATCCAGACGGACGGACGGACGGACGGACGGACGGACGGACATGGCGATTTGAACTCGTCTCGTCGTGCTGATCAAGAATATATATACTTTATATGGTCGGAAATGCTTCCTTCTATGCGTTGCACACTTCTGACCAAAATTAATATACCCTTTTTGCAAGGGTATAAAAAAATATGAAAAGGTGTTGCCGTGGTGCAACGAAAAAAAGTAGTATCCAAACCAAAGGGCAATCAACCAAATTGTCCCAAAGAAAATGAAAAATCCAAGGCTGCTTGAAAGCCAAAAGTTGCTTGGTCGACGCCACGCGACCGAAATATAAATTTTAACTGAAATATAATGGGGTTTAAATTCTAAAATTTTCACTAAATTTAATTTTATATAACCTTATTCTTCGAATATTCACTAATATTTTTATTCACTTTAGCCAAATATGTATATTACTGCCTTGTGCCACTGTACTTTTTAACAATGATGTAATATGCACGTATTTCACAAATATATATGTACATTTATATATTTATGTGAATATTAATATTCACGTCTTTTCGCAACCAAAGTATCAAATTAAATGAAAAAGCCTGTACCAAAAATTCTGTTTCTAAGCAAACGCAATGCATGCGAACGAATTCTAACGGATCTTTTTCATGCTCTCTTTGCTCACGCTTTGCGTTCGCTGTGCGAAATGAGAGTAAGAACCGTACCAAGTGAAGACATGTGTGTAGTACGCAAGGGGGTAGTTTGCATATCCGAAATGCAACTAAAATTATTATTATTACCACAACACTTCTTTTTGACATATGAAGTAATATATCCGCCACTGCATCCACCCACACCACTATTTCCCCACTCCATTCACCCACAGATCTTTCACTTGGTGCAAAAGACGCAAGTGTTTCTTTTGCGCTTATAAAATTTTATTTCTTTCTCGGGATTAAATAATTTTGTTTTTCTGCTTAACTAAAACTTTAACATCCAAATTTTATTTTCATTTCGCGATTGCTTTCACTACTTTTTGTGCACGTGCAAAATGACATCGAACAATTCACTCGTTGCAGAGGACGGAGGTGTTTTTTTGCGCTTATTAACTTTTATTTTTTTTCCGATTAAATACTTTTCCATAACTTTTAAATTCTTTATCGGTTTAATTAATAATCAAAAAATTTGTTTGAGCGGGGCTTCAGGTCAATCTTACTGATTTATTTGTAAGATTTTAAATCATAGGCAGCACAAAAGGTGAGCAGGTTGTCTGTATAGCTATTTCAAGAACCGCCAAGTTTTATCATCAGCAGACTTCGCTAAAGAATCCACAATTGTAATGGCCATACCATATCTTCAACGCTAAAACTAGTTGGGAATTACATTGCCAACTAAATGAAGCGAAAAAAGAACGGCAAAGCTTGCAACTGCAGATTCCACCTTTTTTTGTGTGCATACCCATGGGCGCCAGCTGAATTAGTGTAAAGGGCTTCGCCTTAACCAACTAATCGTCGCGCCCAAATATTTTGTAATAGTATATTGTACTATATGCAAAAAAGAGGGGTTTTACAGCAAGTGTAAAACGGCGGGCCTTCCGTTTTTGGTATTTGTCTAGATTTCGACCTTATTGAAGTTAATCAAAAAATTTGTTTGAGCGGGGCTTCAGGTCAATCTTACTGATTTATTTGTAAGATTTTAATTAATAATAATTTCAGCATCCGAATTTTATTTTCATTTCGCGCATTCTGCTGTCGCTTTTGTTTAAATTTAAATAAAATCAAAACTTACAACAATATGTACTTGCATTAGCGGTGTTGTTGTTTTGCTTATCTCTTTTGCTTTTATGTGTTTACCGTTTTTAACTAACTCTCGCGCTCTTGCGTACAAATTGTTGTTGCATGTGTTCAATTTGACGCGCTCTCCCGCTCTTTCCTATTCTTGATTGATTTGCGATCTCGTCTTTTGCCTACCCGCGACTCTGTGATACGTGTTTTTGTGTTTGTGCTTTCTTGCTCTTTTAATTCTTTAGTTGTGAAGGCTTACTCTGCACATTAACCCTTGTGTCAAAACTGGTCAGTATATTCTTATACACAGATTTTTTACCTTTAGAATTTTTATTTTTTTGTATTTCCTTTTTTATTTAAATTAAACTTTTTGATAAAATGGTTGTCTGCTCAAAAAATAATTGCATAGTTGCCACTAATGCGGTTGACTCACATGATTATATTCTTTGTTTATTGTGTGACAATGCGGTTCACGTTAAGTGTGCAGGTTACACATGCAAAATCAAGGAGTCTATTGTTACAGGTGGTGGCTTAAAATATGGATGTGATGCTTGCCGGGAGGTCAAGAATCATCACCTGGGAATGATCTCTTAAAAACGATGCCTATTGTAGTGTCCGATGTGTCCGGGCAATTACCCATTCCAATGGAAATTGCCGATAGTTCTAATAGTATCGAGGGCCCCGTAAACAAGTTGACTGCTGCAGTGGGTGACCTGCCCAACGTTACTGCTGCGGCTGACGCTTTGGGACCGCGGCCTCTCGTTGGCACACCACCAAAGAAACATATATTTGTTTCTAGGCTAGACCCTGTTGTCACATCTGATGATGTATTAGCCTATATTCGGAAGAAAGTTAACGTCTCGAATATTACGGTGAAGTTTAAATTTTATTATTCTCGGGACATTTCGTCCTTTAAAATTAGTGTTTCTGCCAATATCTTCGACATTATATGTCGAGAAGATTTTTGCCAAAACATATAATAGTTAAGGAATATACTTTAAAAAAGAAAAATCGACAACCGATTCGCTTGCCAACAACAACAACTAATACTATTCCTGCCACATCAGCATCTGCTGGTGTGTCAAAAAACTAGCTTCGTCCCTTAACCTGGGTTACCAGAACGTTACAGGACTGAAATCTAAACTTCCATTGCTACTATCGATTGGTCTCATCTGTACAATTGTAGATATATGAACTCAACTGCTCGTTTTCTCTATGATACTCTGAATTCACTCTTTGATATTTGTGTGCCTCTTGGTAGGCTGGAGCGGCTTAACAAACCTCCCTGGTTCTCTCGAGAGCTATCCAATTTTAAAAATGTGAAGACTCGATATTATAAGAAGTTTAAAAAAACACGTCGTCCTTATCATTTAAAAAAGGCTAACTGCATTTTCAATTCAGTGATTGATGAAAGTTCTGTTCTTAGCGAACTTAAATTAGTTATACCTGTTTATTCTTCGGGGCCAGATGGTCTTCCTGGATGTGTACTCAGGTTCTGTGCAAACGCATTATGTAAACCCATTTTAAAATTGTTTCTATTGTCTGTCGAATCTTCCTCTTTTCCATCTATTTGGAAGGAGATACATATCATTCCTCTGCATAAAAATGGCAAAAAGTCCGAAGCCTCTCACTATAGGGGTATTGACTCAAAATTGGGTTTGTGAAACGAAGATCTACAACTACTAACCTTTTAGAATTTACATCAATAATTATCAAGGGGTTCAAAAATGGTAAACAAACTGATGTCATATACACTAACTTCGCCAAAGCCTTTGATTCCGTTAATCATAACCTATTACTTTCTAAGCTGAGCGACATTGGGTTTCCACCCCTCCTTTCTTGGGTTCGAGAATATTTAACAAATAGAAAACAGAAGGTACTTTTTAAGTCGTGTTTTTCCGTTTCCATTCCTGTGACTTCTGGTGTACCTCAAGGTAGTCATCTTGGCCCTCTGCTTTTCACACTATTCATTAACGATCTTCCATCAGTCATTGTTCATTCGCGTGTGCTTATGTATGCTGACGATGTTAAGTTTTGTCTTACTTATAAAGATACAGATTCATTTAGTCGGCTACAAGCTGATCTTAAAAACTTTCAATCCTGGTGCCAGTTTAATCTACAAAATCTTAACACTACCAAATGTAAGGTAATGACTTTTTTTCGTAACTCTTCTCAACTGGTCACTTATTTCCTAAACAATAGCCCTTTAGAACGTCTAAGTAATATGAATGATTTGGGCGTAATTATGGACCATAAGTTAAATTTTAACACCAAAATTTTAACAAAAGATGGACAAAAAATTTGATGATCCCTATACAACTAAAGTTCTTTTTACTTCGCTTGTCCGTCCTATTTTAGAGTATGGATCTTGCATTTGGTCACCTCAATATGAGTCGCACCGGACTAGACTTGAATCCGTTCAAAAGCCGTTCTTGCTATTTGCTCTTCGTGGCTTCAGCTGGGAACTTTCTTTCCTTAACTAACCGTAGAATTATGCTTGGTGTTATTTTTATGCACAAGCTCCTAATTGGTCAGTACCATGTAGACGGAGTAGACATCCTTTATTACCTTTATCCCTTAGTCGTCGTTCTTCTAACTATGCCATGCATGAACCTGTTAGGGTCCTCTGCTCTGATTACAACCTTATATTCCCTGTAATCTGCTCAGAGTCTTCTATTACTATACTTAAAACTTCTATCGTTTCCTATTTAGTTGATAGATAGTTATAGTATTTTTGTTTGTCTATGTTTTCTCGTAACTGGCTTTGTCCTGGTATCGGAGGGGCCACTTTAACGTACTGCGCATTGTATCATCAACGTCCGCTTAATAACTTAACACCCCTTTTGTCTTACAACTGCAACCGAGACTAAGCAAAAACTTTATAAACAAATCTGTCCCCAAAAAATCTCCCAATCGCTTAGTACCCAAATCAATAGGCCAATCAAAATCAAGATCCCTTCAAAAATCCATTCGATCAAAAGCTCCCACTACTAAAATCAAAATAATGAATAAAAAAATGGATTTTTAATTGGCGCAGTCGGTAGGATACAAAGAAATCTATTTAGTGCTTGCAAAAGCTGTGTATTATGTGACCGTTACGGATATTAAACATAATGTTGTCTAACGAACAAGACTATTTGTATCATTGAATAAGTAAATGTGCGAAACTTGTGTCAAGCCACCGCTACAGATATGAAGTCTACGGTTGGCCCGTGATCAAGACTTATTGTGCTAAAAACAAGTAAAGGGAGCTGTAACTATAAAGTCCAAAGCCCTCGAAAAAATATTTTTTTTTTTCGTTCTATCCGCAAAAGAACCTTTCATGCAGTCAAAAGTGCAATATTCTAATCCAAGATGACACTGAAACTAACAGAAGCTCAACAGAGAGTTCATACAGACAATTGTCTAAATTTTACAAATCTACCCTTCGTGGGATGTCCGCCAACATAGTTTGATGTACTTCACCATAGAGATGCAGCTCACTGGACGAGCACAGCGGACATTACAATTGTCTATACGCAATTATATATACGCCCTCATCAGCGAGTATAAGGTGCAAACGCGTTATGAAGAATTACTACGACGGCTATAACACACTACTTTTGGAGGAAATCATTTTATAGTAAAGAAAATGAGTTGGTAATATATTATACACAAATGCCATGAATAACACACTCAAAAATATTGATTACCAGATTACCAAATTACCAGACAAATTTGATATTTCTACAGTGTCTAATTTAAAGCAAGTAGCCCAGAGAGAGAGAGACAATATGAATAGCTCCACTGAGAAATCCAAAACGAACAATCAAAGTAATTCAGGAAACTCAAACTACGAATCAAACCAAAATAGTTCAGTGCAACGCTATTATAGGCAAAGCAACCAATAATTCAAATCATGCCAATCCCTAAAACAACCAACAGCTTCAAAAAGAACTTAAACAAAATCTTAATTAAGGCAGACAAGAAAGCCCCTTAATAATCAGTCGCCTATTTACAATCATATTGCTGTTAGTTTGATCTAATAGCAATAAATAGTAAGTTGCAACAACAAACTACGTCATTTTATAAAAGACATGTCGACCAATTCGGGCCCAATATCTCTCGATCCTCACCAGCAACAGCAAGAACAAATTGTACAACAACAACGTGAGCGTGGACTCTCGGTCCAACGCAGCAACGCGTGGTTTTCGGTCGTGTCTCCGACCACACTGAACGATACCGTAAGCAATAACATCGAAAATGAAAGCCACTCGGCAACCAACAGCAATTTACCGTGGAGAGAGCAATGGTCTTCTGGTCTTCTTCATAACTGCACCGACCAGCACCGTTAGCTCGTTGACAGCACCCATACTGCAACGTCTGTAGAAGTATTGACCTGCCACAATCCGTCAACGCTAAGTCGCACAGAGTCAGCCACAACAATAAACTCAACGCCATCTGGCCAAACTACCACCCCTTTATAAATTCGCGGAGCCAACTGCACCGCCCTTATTCGAAAATGTTGGAAACAATATGGGTAAATAATGCTAATATCAACTTCTATACCTACCAACTAAAATGCAGTAAAAGGCTTCAGGTTGTGTTAAAGGGGATTAAATGTTTCCAACATAAGAAATAGCAGAAGCGTTGGCCGTGAAAGGGTTTGCGGTTAAGTCCGTTGTCAATATTATCGACAGAAATCAAGTCGCACAGCCGTTCTCTAAAATCGAGCTTCAACCAGATGCAAAGCAGTCAAAGCCATTTTCACTGCACCCCATCTACAATCTTCAGCTCCTATTGCATAGAAAAATCACCGTAAAAGAGCCCCATAAGAGATACCAACCTCGGTGTGAAAGCTCTAACAATTGCAATCTTTGGCCAGTGTGTGTTGGCTGTGGCGAACATTATAAAGATGGGCCACAGGGCCAACTACAGAGTATGTCCTGTCTTTAAAGATCTTAAATCACACCTAAACATCCGCAAACAACCAGCGGGACCAAACGTCACCTACAACGCCTTTAAAACTTCAGCGGAGGTATTCTTCGCCAAGGCTGTTAGATCATCTAACATGCGTGCTACAACCAGCCCTCTTTCGCTCCGCAAAAGAAACTCCGTCGCTTCACCATCTACAGAATCCGCCACCTATCTGACCAGAACTTGGCCATCAAACTCCATTTATTTTAGAGGCCCTATTGATCTCACTTAATCAAAACATGACACTTTTATGACGTTCATGCAAATTTACATGCTGGAACTGATGCGGAATCAAAACCTGCTTATCCCGAAGCTTATCGATAACAAATTATGGATTCCCTACGTCTATGCATTTGAAATGCTAACGGCATCTTTAAGCACAAAAATGAACTGCTACTATTCCTAGACTCAAGTAAAATCGACGTCATCGTCATCGGATGATATCGGAAACACATTTAACAGCAAAAAATTATTTTTAAATAACAAAATATTCCTTCTGTACTACAAACCATTCAGACGGAAAGTTCATGCCGGGACTCGTATCCTAATCAAAAACAAAATCTAATCAAATAATTATGAATTTATTACACTAACAAACGACTGTGCCAAATTTGATTAAGATCGGGTGACTATATCATATAGCTCCCATAGGAACAATCGGTGGTGAACAGTGACTTTGATCAATATCTTCGTTATTTCCTAAGCCGTTCTTTCGCAAACATTAGACCTTTTACACAAAAAACTTGCAAGGGTATACAAACTTTGACGCGGTCAAAGTTAGCCCCGGCCCTCTGGTTACTTCTTAAAATTTTTTTCCCTCGAAATCAATTCATCAATACACAAACAAAACATTATTACTCTTTTTACTACAATTGTTTATTCTTGTTCCGTTCAGTTGTTCAGCTCATGTGGCGTTGCGTCTGTGTGTGTATGCATGTGCTCTGTTGATTTGATAATGACGTAGTAGCAGCGCTTGAGCCGATTTATATCTACTGTAACCTGTGTTCTATTTATCCGATCTGAGGTTTTATATCCAATACTAACATATTAGTAAATTTCATGGGGATACTCCAATTTTTAAGAAAATGTTTCTTCTAGTTTCATCCCAATAGCTCTTAAGATGGATGAGTAAAACGCTTACTCACAGACGGACGGACAGGCGGACATGGCTATATCGACTCAGCTTCTCATGCTGATCAAGAATATATAATTATATATCCAATTTTCCCAATAAGGAAAAAAAAGATATTTTTTGTGAGTAAAAAGCAACGTACTTTATTATTTGAATGAAAACTTAGAACTGATTACAAAAATGTCTTATGGTTATATTTATAAGCTAAATTTGGGAGCCCTTTGGTGGCGTGATTGATATTTCGATGATTTGATTGGTCCGATTTTAATTGCTGAGTTAGCGTTCTCACGCTTTTGGTTGTTAGGGGGACAATTATTATTTCAAGTGTTCAATTGTTTATGTTAATTTTATGGATTAGCGTTCATACGCTTTGGTTTCGAGGGGGACAATTGTTTATAAAAACGGATGTTTACTTTAACGTTATGAATTTTAGGGTGCGAAATATTTATATGCTATTGGGTATTGGAGTCGGATATATGACTCCCCCATCCTAAAGAAAATAGCCTGTCCTCAGGCGGATACATTGGGATATAGCGAGGGGTTTTTCTCAGCTGTAAATATTGGAGTATCAATTTTGTTTATAATTTGGGACTCGATTTTTTCAACAATTGGGGTTTCGATTATGTCTGTGGGACCACGATTGTTATTTGATCGAAAACGCCTAATTATTAATTTTTGTGGCATTGCCTTAAACTTATAGATTAAGTATGTAATCAAACTTATTATAGTAAGTATAAAAGTGGTTAATGTAATAGTTTGAAATGCAGTATAATATTTCGTATGTTCGTTAATTATCTCTTTTGTTTGGATAAAGGAAATAGGTTCGAGCCTGGTGATATTGTTTGTTACATAAATGCTTTGGCTATAGTCAAGCAATGAATTTATTATTGATATTTCGTTTAGTTGTAAGGCACAATCGTAAATTTTTATTATGTTATTGCCTTCAATTATTAATTCGTTGTTTACGCAATTTTGATTAAGTTTAGTTTTTGGTAGATTCCATGTTACAATTATGTTTGGTTCAATGTAATTAGTTTGAAAATTCTTATATGTCTTAGTGTATTTACAAGTGGTTGGGATTTGATTTAAAATGCCTATTATACATTCGTTAGTTTCTATTTGTTTTGTGTTTTTATTGAACAAAGTGTTGTTATTAAAATAGTATTTATCTTATGAATTTTCTGTCAAAATATTTTTATTCTCATCTGGATAAGGAAGTATCTCAAAGATAGGGGTTTTTATTATTTCTTGAGGAATGTTTGAAATGATAAATATCTCGTTTCAACTTGGTTTAAGCCAGGTGGAAGTTTTTGTATTCAATAGTTTTTCCGAATTAACATGACTTAAGTGATTATGTTTTAGAAGTTTTGGGTTGAAAATTCCTAGTCTAGTGAGCTGCATGCCCATTTCTATGTCTTCAATGTATTCTGTGAAATGCTCAAAATTAAAGATTAGAACTTCTAATCTTACTGATTTTTCTTTTTCTTCCCTGAGGCTGTTTATAACTTCTAAACCTTTATTAACAGTGTCTATTTTAGTTCGTTTGCTTGTACGCTATTGCTTTCAAGATTATTTATTTTTATACCCTTGCAAAAAGGGTATATTAATTTTGGTCAAAAGTGTGCAACGCATAGAAGGAAGCATCTCAGATCATATAAAATATATATATTCTTGATCAGCTCGACGAGACGAGTTCAAATAGCCATGTCCGTCCGTCCGTCTGGATCAACGCAAACTCCTCCTAGACCGTAAGAGCTAAAGAGCTGAAATTTTGCATGTAGGCTTGTATATACTGAAGGCGTTGTATATCTCGGATTCAGCCGGATCGGATCACTATATCATATAGCTCCCATACAAATGGCAAAGTCACGAACAGTGACTTTTCTTAATAACTTCGTTATTTTCTGAGCTATGATCATGAAATTTAATATTGTTGAGTTAATTACACATATAAACGACTATGCCAAATTTGATCAAGATCGGGTGACTATATCATATAGCTCCCATAGGAACGATCTTTCGAAAACAGTGACTTTTGTCAATAACTTCGTTACTTTTGACGCGATTGCTTTCAAATTAAACATTTGTTAGTTTAATATATCTGTAAATGACTGTGCCAAATTTGATAAGGATCGGGTAGCTATATCATATAGCTCCCATAGGAACGATCGGTGGAAAACAGTGACTTTGATCAATATCTTCGTTATTTCCTATGCTAAGATTGTAGGCCGTTCTTTCGGAAACATTAGCCTTTTTAGCGTAAACGTTGTTCCAATTTTGATGGCTATAGGTAAGGAAAGAGTTACCAAAAAAATTGCAAGGGTATACAAACTTTGACGCGGTCGAAGTTAGCCCCGGCCCTCTGGGTTATTTTACTGTCAAGGAGTGCTCTGCTTGGAATTCTGTTGATTAAGTATGTTGCAGTTAGTACAGCTTCATCCCAGAAACATTTGTCTAATTTTGCTCCATTTATTAGTTCTTATCATTCGCTCCGAAACACCATTTAACTGAGGTGTATGTGGCACAGTCAAATGATAACTTATCCCTTTTTTAACGTAAAAATCACGCATTTCATTTGACAGATGTCAATGACTGTGCAAAATTTGATAAGGATCGGGTAACTATATCATATAGCTCCCATAGGAACGATCGGTGGAAAACAGTGACTTTGATCAATATCTTCGTTATTTCCTATGCTAAGATTGTAGGCCGTTCTTTCGGAAAAAGAAGCCTTTTTAGCTTAAACGTTTTTCCACTTTTGATGACTATAGGTAAGGAAAGAGTTACCAAAAATGGTGCAAGGGTATACAAACTTTGACGCGGTCGAAGTTAGCCCCGGCCCTCTGGTTTCTTCTAATTCATCTTTATCTTCCTGATCAAGAGTACCAAAAGATATTTGTATATTGAACCAATTCCGTTAATTAGTCCTCGTTTATTACGTTTTACAATTTGTATTCCATTAATTTCCCTACTTAGTTTTTCTGTTAAGTATTGAATATGGATTAGGTTTTTAAATTCTTGTGCTTGTTGCATTAAATTATTATATGTAATGTCTATTAGAGTTAAATTCACTTTTAAATAATGATATTCAAAGTTTGTCGGTAAGTCCATGGTTCCTGTTTTAAATATTAAGTAACCGTTTGGTGCTTTTACTGGGTTTATGTCAATGGATTGACTGCATGTTGATTATAATGTTAAGAATAGCATGATGTATAAAAAAGTCATCTTGAGTTGTTGACCTGTAATTAATTAATTGTCGTATTTGCTTTTATTAACTTTCTTTTTCTTCTTGAATTTTGATTTGTAGTGTGTAACTTTTTGTCCTCTATTTCTTTCTTCAAAATGTTTCTCGTCTAGCTGATTTATTTCTCCTGTCTTTTTGAATGGATTTGTCGTTTTTGACTTTACTATTGGTGCTTGTTTAAATCTAGTGTCGATTTCGAAGTCGTGTCTATCTTCATTTAAATTGTTTATTTGATGTATTTTTTTTGTTTGGGTATTATAGTCGGGGGATCCTGCATAGATAAAAATGTCCGCTGGTGTTCGGTTAGTTGTTTTATGTCTCGTCTTATGGTTGTATACGTAGAGAATTTTTTCAAATTTAAGTAATTTATCTTCGATGTCATTTTCACTATTTATAATTCTGAGTTTTTCATTTACTGTTTTATGGAATCTTTCTACATCTGAGATGCCGTTTTTACTTGATGTGATTTCTAACTTTACATTTTCTTCTTGTAGCCAATTTTTTAGTGCTATACACAGAAATGCTGAATCTTTGTCTGATTTTATTTCTATTGGTTTGCCCATTTCAGTGAATACTTTCATAATTGCTCTCTTGGCTTCTAACCAATCTCTATAGTTTACTTCTACAAGTGTTGCAAATTTGGAGTAAATGTCAATGCATGAAAGAATTGTAAATTGTCGATCATGTAGAAGTCCATGACATATTTTTCTCTGATATTAAAAGTTTCTGGTGTTATCTCAAAAGTTAGTTTTGTATTTCTATTTTCTGTCTTTGCGATATTGCATACTGAGCATTCATTAATAATGTTTTGAGTTAGGTTTTGAAAATCGGGAAAATAATATTTTTCTTTAAACAAATTAATCGTTTTTTCGATTCCTGGATGTAATAATTCTTTATGTTGTTTTAGGATTATTTCTTTAAATTGTGCAAACGTTTGAAGGTCCTCTAACTTAATGATAGATTTCGAGGTTTTTGTATTTGCGTTTGGTTGTATTATTTCGATAAAAGCTTGTTGGAATATGGGAAAATCTTGTTCATTATGAAAATATAGTACAGTGTTCTTACTGCAAAGATATCTTATGATTATATCCCTTGCGTAAGCATTGGTCATTTCTTTGTATGTTATTTTTATGTTTGTTTTGTAAAAGTAAGTTGTTGTTTCTGCTTTGTCTTCTGAACCTCTAATGAATTCTATTTGTCTGTTGTAATAATTAATGGGTCTTTCTACTATTGGAATGTAGTTTTCATTATCCTCGTGAGCACTTTGTATTGTAGCTGCTGTGCTTTCTGTTGATCCTAAAAAGTTTTCATCTATTTTAACTCTGGAAAGGGCATCTGCTACATGATTTTCTTTGCCAGGTAAATATTTAATTTTGTAATCAAACTCATTTAGTCTTACTTTCCATCTTTGAAGTTTCATATTTGGTTACTAAAGGCTTATGGTCGAACTTTCGAACTTTAGAATCTCGAACTTTCTACCGAAAAGGTATGGCCTAAAATATTTGGTTGCCCATACAATAGATAGTAATTCCTTTTCTAGGGCTGAATAATTAAGTTCGTGTTCGTTAAGTGTTCTACTACCATAAGAAATAGGTCTATGGTCCTGTGAAAGGAACGCATTTAAAGCTATGTTGCTAGCATCTGTGGTTAGGAAAAATGGTTTTTTGAAATCGGGATATACAAGTGTAGGATCATTCATAAGGAGATATTTTAATTTTTCGAAGGATGAAATATAATTTGGGTCGTTAATATTTATTTTAGCTCCTTTCTTTAATCCTAGAGTTAAAGGTTTTGCAATATGTGCAAAGTTGGGTATAAATTTCCTGAAGAATCCTAATTTCTTTTGGAGTTTTGGGTATCGGAAATTTTTGAATTGCTTTGACTTTATCTGGGTTAGGTTTTATACCTTCTGTTGTTATTATATGACCAAGGAATGCTGTTTCCTTTTTCATAAATTCATAAATTCGCATTTGTCGAGTTGGAGTTTAAGATTAGCTTCTCTTAGTTTGTTAAATACCTTTATGAGTGATAGTATGTGTTCCTCCAATGAAGTGGAGTACACAATGATGTCATCCAGATAAACAAGGCAATCCTTATAAATAAGGTCTTCCAAAAGATTATTCATGCATCTTTGGAATGTTGCCGGGGCCGCCAGGTGTTGGCTTGTCCAATTTGTGAGAGCCGTTGTGCTTCTCCAGTGTGCTGCATCTCGATTGCACTGAACAATATGTTAGGTTGCCCTATATCATGGGTTGGATATAGGTGCATAATAAAATCTATCCTCCTTATGAATGACGTCAGATTCTCTGGAGCTCCTCATAATTTGCCACCTGTCTTAACGAAGACAGTGCTTGATTGAGGTGGGCTTCGGTGAGTTCTACAGCCATTTTATTTCTTCTTTTTTTTTTTGTTTTAGTGGTGTTTTATTTTTTTTTGATTTTCTGGGTTTTAGTGATGTTTTGTTTTATTTTTGATTTTCTGGGTTTTAGTGATGTTTTGTTGATTTTCTGGGTTTTTTGTGGTGTTTTGTTTTGTTAATTTTCTGGGTTTTAGTTATGTTTTGTTTTGGATTTTGGTTTTTTGTTCGCACACAAGTTGGCGTTTTTGTTCCTCAATTGGATTTAATGGTTGTAACACACAGTTGATATTTTCGCGCACAGTTGGCGTAAATATTTTTTTTTTTTTGGTTGCAACACACAGTTGATATTTCCGCGTACAGTTGGCAGAAAATATTTTTCACTGTTGTAGACTTTTGAGCACTACCCGTAAGTTCTTGATGTCGGATCGGAATTTTATAGTGATTATTCACTAATTCAATGTAACGCACGGATAACAATTCTACGCGTCGCACGGATAGAATAACAGTTCACTACAATGATTATTCACCAATTTTATGTAACACACGGATAACAATTCTATATGTAACACGGATAGAATAACTTTTTTCCAATCCTACCGACTGCGCCAATTATATATCCAATTTTCCCAATAAGGAAAAAAAAAATATTTTTTGTGAGTTAAAAGCAACGTACTTTATTATTTGAATGAAAACTTAGAACTGATTACAAAAATGTCTTATGGTTATATTTATAAGCTAAATTTGGGAGCCCTTTGGTGGCGTGATTGATATTTCGATGATTTGATTGGTCCGATTTTAATTGCTGAGTTAGCGTTCTCACGCTTTTGGTTGTTAGGGGGACAATTATTATTTCAAGTGTTCAATTGTTTATGTTAATTTTATGGATTAGCGTTCATACGCTTTGGTTTTGAGTTGTTGAATTTGAATTGTTTATAAAAAAGGATGTTTACTTTAACGTTATGAATTTTAGGGGGCGAAATATTTATATGTTATTGGGTATTGGAGTCGGATATATGACTATATATACTTTATGGGGTCGGAAAGGTCTTCTGTGCGTTACAAACATCTGACTAATTTTATAATACCCTCTGCAAGGGTATAAATATCAAAGTAAGGAACATAATTGTGGCAATAATGTCCCACACAACAAACAAGTAATTAACAAGAAGCAATACACATACGCAAAGACAAGTATTCATGGTGCCCGGCACAACATGTTAGATCGAACCGCTAAGACCAACAGCAAATTTCGTCACAGCGGGAAGATGCGTGGGCGGTTGGGAGAGCCCTGTATATGGGGCGACTATATATTGATGACGCAGAAGAACGAAATTAACTAATTTGGACTTGAATTAGTTAAACAAGAGAAACGAAAATCAAGATATTATACAGAAGCTAAATATCCATGCATAAAGAGAAGAGCAACAACTGTCCAAAAATTGATGAAAAACGACATGGAAAAAGCAGCGTCGCCTAGCAACCAGAGAGGACATGCGACCATCAAGGAGAAATCAAGAACTGGAGAGAGAAGGATGGAAGCCCGCATAGCAACAGAGGCGCTATGTGGGCGGAGCAGAGAAACAAGGACAAGAAGTCAATGGGCGCACAGCAGTTACGAAAGTGGATGCGGCAAGGACTTTTACGGGACTTTCACCACACATTTCAACAGCGTGGATGAAAGCGATGGGCCGATGGAAAGTTACCGGCTGTATAGCGGTATCACACCAAGTGATAAATCAAAATGAAATTTGTTGTGCCAAACCACTCCCTAAAAGATTGACAACATCCCGAAGCTCGATAAAGGATCGTTACACGTTTTACTCAGCCGTCTTAAAAGATATTTTTTTCTCTGCTTTTTATTATCTGGAGCAGATCAAGTACGAAACTTATCAGGATCGGACTACTATATCATCTAGCTCTAGAATAAACATTTTCATAAAAACTGGATTATCGCTATGAAATTTACATATGTGATAATATTGAATATAAAACCACAGATCCCAAAATTTGAGTGTGATCGGAGAAATACAATAACACAAGTTACAGTCAATATAAATATACAATAATTGGCTCTGCTCCCAGCTCTGCGGGCAGCGCTGCTTGCTGTCTCTACGTCTTTCGCCATCAACAGAGTACATGCATACACACACAGACGCAACGCTACATAAACTGTATGTGTATGCGTGCGTTGCTTAGCTTTGGGAATGAGGGAGGAAGAAGAACAAATTGTAGTATAAAGAGTAAAATTGTTTTGTTATATATTGATGAATTGAGTTGCAGAAAACAAATTTTGAACATGTAAAATTATTATTGCGTAGGACTGCAAGGGTATATAAACTTCGGCATAGCTGATGTTAGCTACGTTGATATTTTTTTTAAATTTTGTGGCGTTAGTTTCAAAATTTCAGTAAGTGGTTGGGGATTGCGTCTATAAAAATAATCATCATTGACAAAACAGTCATGACCGATCTGGTATTTCCCTGTTTTTTTTTTATGCAAAAAGAATGCGAGTTCTGTGTCAAATAATCATCAAATAAGAAAAACTTTCACATGTACAGTAAAGCTAAATGAAAGTTATCAAAGAGAAAGAAAATTTCCAATCATTGTTTTAAAACTAAAACTTTTTTATATTCGCCTTTGACTGTGTGAGCGAGTCTACATTTACAATTAATATTATCATAATTAAAGTTGGAGACTTCTAAATTCCATTTTTTTTTAATACTTATAAGTATATATATATCATCCTTACCAATAGGATTCCTCAAAACTAAAAATCATTATCTCTAATTTGGCTTTTGGGTGCCCGTAATGATCCAATTATTTAATCTGATTACCATTTATTATAAGAATCATAATTTTAGTTTAGTCAACTCGGATTATTTTTCCGACTTATTAAAAAATTTTGGTATTCCGTAACCCTCTTGAATAAATATCATTTATAATGTTTGAGTAAGAGATGTGTAATCTTTCACTGTGTTGGGATTTTCCAGAATCTTGCGACATGAAAATCATTGGTTGGGTGGGCTTAGGCAGGAAGCTATAATAACATCCTCATAGCCTCCTTATTCTTGTGATGCTAAAATACTCTTTTTCTCTATCCTTTCTTAGTTCACCTCTTTCAATTGAGTAATTGTGTAATATTCTTGCTCTAGGGACGTTGTTTTGGGACTTTGCTCTAGGGACTTTGTTTTATTTTATGCACTACGGATGTATTGAGTAATGCTGGTCCAAAGAACCACCCAAAGACTGTCAGCTAGCCGACAGCCAGAAGTCTCACCCGGACCAAACTTCTCGATACATAAAGCACGTATGTGTTGGCCTCTGCCTGATTTGTTGTAATCTTGCCTATCCTAAAATCTGATGAATAGGGACTGCGAGAGTACGATCTAAATAGGCCAAATCTGACTTCCTCTTGGATCAAAAGAAAATTCTTCGACCACGAGGGGATGCACAAGATCTGGATTCATTCCGGATTGTGTACATTACAAAGTACAACTGCCAACGACTAGCGAGACATTTAAAAGTATTATTCCACAAAGCACAAACAAATCTGATTTTAGCTAAAAGTACACACTAACAACACATTGCACAGTTACACAATTTCACAAAGGTATGCAAAATCACTAAGGACAACTTATTACACATACCTTTAAATTTATTCGTTAAACTAACACATATTATTCAGCGGCAAAGTTGCGCTAAATTTTGAGTGCCTTTTCATATTGTTAAGCAACTGTGAATCAGCTGACTCTGTAAAGTTAGCCAAGGCCTTGTGTTGTTGTATGATATATGTATCATTCTAGAGGCCCCAGGATGCTTATATAAGGCGAACATTATGCACTGCACAAGGCAGTAATATACATATTTGGCTAAAGTGAATAAAATATTAGTGAATATTCGAAGAATAAGGTTATATAAAATTAAATTTAGTGAAAATTTTAGAATTTAAACCCCATTATATTTCAGTTAAAATTCATATTTCGGTCGCGTGGCGTCGACCAAGCAACTTTTGGCTTTCAAGCAGCCTTGGATTTTCATTTTCTTTGGGACAATTTGGTTGATTGTACCCCAGCCCAATCGCTGATATTTTTTTCGTTGGATCAAAAAAAAAAGAGACATCTCTCTCTTAAAAGAAAATTTAAATGAATTATTAGTTTAAGTAACGTAACGAAACTTTAAATATTATTAAGATTAAGTCCCTGTTTGGTTAAGTAAAATACGTTTTCCTTAGTAGGAAACCTAATGGGTATGTAATGCGTTGAGATTGGCTTTGTTGCATTTCATTTTTCTAATAACTAAATTATACAGCAAATCCCTGCAGCATCGATGGGCCCAGAGATCGCACCGTTGGATAAATCGTGAGTTAAGACACACATGTATATACATATATAAATATTTGTTTCATTGCCAACTGGCACACGCGGCCACATAACCCGAATCTCTTTTGAATTACTATGAATTTTTGAAGCATATTTGCTCTGTTATCGTATTTAAATTTATTTTGCTATATCTTTTTACATATCTTTATTTTGTAATTTCTTAGAATATTAAGTCATGAAAACCCTCTTGTTTGGAATTAAACCCGTAACTTGAAATTACGTCATGTTTGTGTAAACTAATTCATTGAGGAGTCCGTCGCCTGAATCCATGACTATGCTGCCGTTACAAATCGTCTAAGATCATTTAAGAGTCTGTTAAGGGGCAATCAATTAAACCCAATAGTTTGCCAAGGTAGGGTGGGTACAGAAAGGGTTAGCGAACAACACCTTTAGCTAATCTGCAGAGAAGTCGTCCTCACAATTAATAGTATCCCGATCTGGTCCAATATTTTGCTTTTTACATCCTTTTAGTTTCTGATAGTGCACTTATATTTTTTCTGTATAATCCGTGCGTATGCCTAGAGTAGGAAAGAACCCCCCTCATCCGACGAGCTAAGCAAGAGCAACGCTAGAAGTGCACGACCCCGATCTTTAGCATACACTTGTGTTATCTTTAGCAACGTAGAAAAATTAGGCAGCTAACAACTACAAGTGCACATGTACATCACTACAGATATGGCGCCCAACCATGGGACTCGAGTTCTAAACTATTCAATACTACAGAAATGCCAAACATGGGACCCGAATAATTTAGAACACCACTACAGTAATGGAGCCGAATCATGAGGCCCGAATAAAACGTAGGACAACCCCACTACTAATCGGATATGTACACCACCAAAGTATCCACAATATTATTGCTCATTATCATCCATTCATATTCAGTTATTTAGATAAATTTTATTTTCAAGCTAGTTATGCAGACTCGTAATGCGATGGTGCGATAGTAATTCGGGAATTTTCGGATTAGTCGACCAGAAGAAACTATTGGCGGCAACAGCATCGTATGACGTATCTTTGTATGACTAGGCGAAAACACAAATTTTATGATCTTTGTAGTTTGAGGCTATCGTTAGGAATTGCAGTTGCAACTCGATCATATCGGGTTGACTGACCAATGGAGTCGTTGAAAAGTTACAATATTATAAAATAGGCATTCTTAGACCTTTGCTTTGTTTAGAGTGAAAAGAACCTGGACCAGGAATAGTATATGACTGGCGTATGTCGGTATATGACCAGTTTAGGAAATCGTCATTCAGACAAATCGGCAATAGGAATTTTTGTTTAAGATTTAATAGAAATCTATTTTTTGTGCAGATCGAATCAACTTTGTAAACGGCAATAGGATTGGATAATGATGGCGGATTCCAAATTTAGATAATTTAAATTAATTAAAGAAAAATTTAAGTATGTCTGTTAGACACAGTCACGGGAGCATTGCGCGAGAAAATGCAAGAAAATGACCCATTTTGCGGCATTTGCCATGAAACTTTAAATGAAAACGAAGCAGTTGCTTCGTCGCCTTGTAAGCATAGATTTCACAATAAGTGAAGATGAAGCTTGCAAGCATCCTTGTAAGATGAAACAACTTGTAAGATCAAGTATTGACTTGGAAACGGAACTCCAAGAAGCTAGTAAATCAGGCGAGCCCACAACTCAGCCTGTGACCCCTTATAATACTCGTTCAGGACCTGGTCGACCTGCCAAGACCAAACCTATTCGTAATCAGGGAGCAATTCAAAGGAGAGGGATCGGCTCGAGATCTTCAACCACCTCACGTCAACATAGGCCACCGCCTACCCAAGCTAGTAGTCCAAGACCAAGTACCCCTCCAGATTATACAACTTTGATACAAACTGCTATTCAAGCACAACAGGAAAAATTAGTAAACCATTTAGCTTTGCTGATTGACGACAAAGTAGCTTCTTTTCGACTTGAGCGCAACGAACCGAACCCCATTCCAGAACGTTCTGCAGCGTTCAGCCTCCCGGCACCAAGACAAGAAGAACACTACAACCACACGCCAACATCTAGAAATCTTAGTAGTCAGACTCAGAACTCAAATAGAGGGTCGCGAGCAAATTCGACATTGTCACCCGAAAAAGTAGCAAGCATTATGCAAAGTTGGCGAATAAAATTTGATGGTTCTAAAGAAGGAATGCATTCAGAGGATTTCCTATACAGAGTTCGCTCATTAGCAGAACAAAATTTAAATGAAGATTATCAAGTACTTTGTGATCATTTATATTTACTTTTCGCAGGTAAAGCGAATGATTGGTTTTGGAAATTTCATCGAGCACACCCAAGTTTCGATTGGAATAAATTTTGTGTAGAATTTAGAAAGAAGTTTGATGAAGTAGATAACGATATGGACACCTGCGAACTGATTAATAGCAGACACCAGGGCGAAACTACCGTTTTGATATCTGTCTAGAACCGCGTACTGATTTTTGCTATGGTTGCGGAGCCGTAAATGTTTTTAAACCGCGTTGTCGTAATTGCAACCCGCAGGAAAACCGACCGACGGATGCGGCGATCAACACTTCGTTGTCGCATCCAGACCAATAATGAAGGATAAATATTCCCAAACAGAGGAATGTGAACCTCTTGTTTGTAGGAAAGAAACAGATTCACAAGGAAATGTAGGACCAACTTCGACAACAGTCGATAAAAGCCCATTTCATCCTCTTCACCTACGTTTGGCTCAGTATGAGACCGTTCGTCATCGCATCTTTGGTGACGTAGACAGCATATGACCAATGATTAAGTCTAAGCGCTCTACGCATAGACTATGCTTCTTTTGGAAGAAGGTTGGAAATAACCCCAAGAAATTGATTTCCAGTATATTTTCCCGATCAGATAATCGATTGTACACAGAAATAAAGATAGAAGCCCAGACCTTCACCGCTCTTTTGGACTGTGGCGCTAATATTAGTTGCTTAGGAAGTAAGGTAGCTAATGAGTTTTTGAAGCATCCTAAAACACGCAATTGTTCAGGCAAAATAATTACGGCCAACAATTCTGAACGTTTTGTTAAAGGTAAATTGACAAGTGACATTACGTATCGACAACTTACCAAACCCCTTGATTTCTTTATTATTCCTGATTTAAAACAAGACATATCTCTTGGAATAGATTTTGGCGTAAATTTGGTTTAATAGATAAATTGAAGGAAGACCCACTAATAGTATCGGATATTATTACAGAAAAAGGAATTGATCATGGAGATTCCGTGAAAATGCACCGTTTGTCTGAGTCTCAGCAGCAAAAACTTAATTTTGCAATTGCTAAATTACCCTGCTACGATAAAGAAGAATTAGGTAGCACACATCTTATTGATCATAAGATTGAAGTTGATAGTACTAGGCCCATTAAACAAAGGAATTGGCCAATTTCACCGGCTATTGAGAAGCTTATGTTAACGGAAATAGATAGAATGTTAGATTTAGATATCATTGAAGAATGTAACAGCCCATGGAGCTCCAATTGTGTATTGGTGAGACGTGGCGATAAAGTTCGATTATGTTTAGATTCTAGAGCAGTGAATCATATTGATGGAATACTTAGCAGGCTGCCACCTGCTCGATTTATTACTGGACTGGACATGAAGCACGCCTTCTGGCAAATTCCGTTAGAGGAAAGCTCACGTCAATACACCGCTTTTACAATACCTAACCGGCCACTTTACCAATATAAAGTGATGCCTTTTGGTTTGTGCAACGCCCCGCAGACTTTATGTAGACTTATGGATCGTGTCATACCGTCTTATTTGCGCACAAGGGTATTCGTTTACCTCGACGACCTGCTAATTCTTTCCGAAGATTTTGAATCGCATATTGCTTTAATACAAGAGGTAGCATTGAGACTGCGTAAGGCGAATCTTACGATTAATGTAGCTAAATCTAAGTTCTGCATGCAGGAGATTAAATACCTCGGCTTTATTATTGGATACGGACAAGTGAAAACCGATCCTGGAAAAATTTGTGCAATAAACGACTTTCCGATTCCAACAACAGTGAAACAATTAAGGAGATTTTTGGCACTCACTGGCTGGTATCGACGTTTTATTGAAAATTATGCCACCATTAGCTTTCCATTAACAGAACTCTTAAAAAAGAACTGATCTCTTAGTTGGAACAAAGAAGCAGACTACGCTTTCTCAGAACTGAAGCGAAGATTAACTTCAGCACCTATTTTGACCACTCCCGATTTTAAGAAACCGTTTATTTTATTATGTGATGCAAGTTTAGTAGGTATAGGATGTATGTTAGCTCAAACTAATTCCGAAGGCATAGACCTACCGATAGCTTACATGTGAGAAAAACTGAGCACAGCGCAAAGAAACTATACGATATCAGAACTCGAATGTTTAGCAGTAATTAAAGGAATTAAGAAATTTAGAGCATACATTGAGGGACAAACTTTTGTAGTAGTTACCGATCACGCTTCTCTAAAATGGCTTATGAAACAGAAGGACCTTTCCGGTAGATTAGCGAGATGGGCAATTAACTTACAAGCTTTCTCATTTGAAATCGTTCATCGTCCTGGTTCTCAAAACATTGTAGCGGACTCATTATCGCGACGAGATGAAGTTTCAGAACTTTCAGAAATAAAACCTATGATAGATTTGTCGTCTAAATATTTTGAATCAGATGAATATCGTGAACTGGCAAAACGCATTACAGACAACCAGTCCAGATTGCCTGATTTGCGCGTAGACATAAATATGTTTATAAGCGAACAGAACACGCAACCGGAAATGAAGCGCAGGAAAACGATTCTTGGAAATTATGGATCCCATCCAGTCTTACCGAAGACATAATAAAGACAGCACATAATCCCCCGAACTCAGCACATTGTGGCATTGGCAAAACTAGTGATAAGATTTAGAGATACTTCTTTTGGCCCAACATGGCATCCCAAATCAAGAAATATATTGACAGTTGTTCGACTTGTCGAACTACAAAAAGCGGCAACAAGATTCTTCGACCTCCCATGGGAAAGCCCATGACATCCGATAGACCGTTTCAAAAGCTTTACATGGACTTATTAGGTCCATATCCTAGATCAAAGCAAGGGCACATTGGATTATTGATCATCGTCGATCACAACACCAAATTTCATTTTCTGCATCCGCTTAAGAAGTTTACATCCAATCGTATTTGCGAATATTTAGAAAATTATATATTTTATACATTTGGCGTACCGGAATGTATTCTGACGGACAATGGTTCACAATTCAAATCCGGATTATTAAAAGTCATTTCTTACTCGATTTGGAGTCTCGCATCAATGTACTGCTATTTATTCCCTCAGGCGAACGCAAGTGAACGTCTTAACCGCTCAGTTCTAGCAGCAATTCGCGCATACATAGGGACCGACCATACCACTTGGGATAATCATCTTACAGAAATTAGTGCAGCATATTCCCCCTACTATCTATGTTTTGGTCAACACATGCTTCATAATGGTAAGGACTATGAACTTTTGCGGAAATTGAATTTAATGACTGAAGACACCTCGTTGCATAGATTCGATGCATTGCAGGTAGCTCGGCAAAAAGCTAAGGATAACATAACCAAAGCACATGCAACAAATGCTCGTAATTACAATTTGCGTAGCAGAAGCAGACAACTAAAAGTCGACGACACAGTTCATGCTCGAAATTTTACACAGAGTTCAACCCCAAAAAGATTTAGTAGCAAATTAGCACCAGTCTTCATCCCAGCTAAGGTGTTGAGGAAGGTCAGTTCGTCGTATTATGAATAATGAACGAGCAGAAAAAATCTCTCGGTGTATATCATTTGAAAGACATAAGCACCTAAATTAGCTAAAGAGGTCCTTTTTCAGTTCATGACTCCGTCAGTAGGCTAATAATTTTAATTCCATTTCGAAAAAAAAAGAATATTTTTTTTGTTTGTTTGCAAGAATAAATGAATAACCCCCCTTGCGTACTACGCACATGTCTTCACTTGGTACGGTTCTTACTCTCATTTCGCACAGCGAACGCAAAGAGGAAGTTTGCTTCTTTGAAGAGACATGGAAAAGATCCGTTAGAATTCGTTCGCATGCATTGCGTTTGCTTAGAAACAGAATTTTTGGTACAGGCTTTTTCATTTAATTTGATACTTTGATTGCGAAAAGACGCGAATATTAATATTCACATAAATATATATATACATATATATTTGTGAAACACGTGCATTGTTGGCCAATTTCTCGGCCATATTAATAATCTGCTACTAGTTGGATTCGATGAATCAAAACTTCCCTTGCCACAATCAGATTAGCCGACGTTAGTATTTTTCCATTTATTATGCGTCCGTCGCATTCGAGTTCTCTTGTTACAGTAAATTCTTCAATTCTTATATGCTACGAGAGAGTGTAATACAAAGTAAAATGTAAAGGGAAACGCAAGAAGAGAGCCAACAGTGATGCTAGATGCTCTTTGAGCTTGCGATATATCGATAGTTTAGCTATTTAACCCAATGGTTAATATTTCAGAATAATTAAATTAATGAATGTAAATTCAGGAGTTCTCCTCCAACATGCTCCCCCTGTTGAAAAACTTTCAAATAAATGATTCTGGAAGCGGAGCGATCTTGTGAATTGGCCTTTTGAAGATTCCCTTTGCAGTCCTAAGTTCGACTAGGCGAATTTTGTCATCATGTCCGGCATTTACAGACACTACTCTTGCTAAAGGCCAATGTTGAGCCGGCACGTTGTCTTCATGTACTATAACTAGTTGTCCAAGGCCACATTTGCTTTTTCGTAAATCCATTTGCTGCGTTGTTGTAAGTTATGAACATAAGCCCGTGCCCACAGTGTCCAGAATTGTTGTTTCAAATAGGTCACTCGCTGCCATCTATCCAGATACCGAAGTTCCGTTCCGGGAGGGTCCGTGGAATGGTAAAGTAATGATTCTGGTACTGACGTTAATTCGGTTCCAATCAGCAAATGCCCAGGAGTGAGAGCATTGAAATCGTTGGGGTCATCTAAGGTGGGTGCTATTGGCCTTGAATTAAGGATAGCTTCCACATCCGAGAACGCAGTGAGTAGTTCCTCGAAAGTAAGAGATGCGTTTGAAATATTCTTCAGAGCCAGTGTCTTCGCTGATTTTAGGGACGCTTCTCAGAGGCCGCCAAAGTGTGGAGCTCTAGGGGGAATAAAGCAAAAGTTAATTCCTTTAATTAAACTATATGTTTTTATGTGATCTATGACGTCTGAGTTAAACAATTTTGACTTAAACTCAGCTAGCCTTGTAGCAGCGCCAACAAAGTTTGTGGCGTTGTCGCACACCATGCGCAATGGTACACCACGGCGCGCTACAAATCTACGTATACAAAGCAGAAATGCATTTGTTGACAATTCGGAGACTAATTCAATATGAATCGACTTTGAAGCAAAACATACAAAAATTGCCGCATATGTTTTGTACGGCGGCTTTCCGCGAATCCTGTAAGACGTGAAAAATGGGCCGCAAAAATCTACTCCTGTTACTAGGAATGGTCTTTCAGCTCGTAGTCGATCAGCAGGAAGATTGCCCATCAGTTGAGTCATGAGGCGAGGTTTAAAGGGAAAGCAGCGGATGCAGCTTCGCACAACTTTTCTAATCAACGCTCGTGCGTTGATTACCCAAATTCGTTCTCGTAAAAGAGATAAAATTAACTTTGGGCCAGCGTAAAGATTTTTGTTGTGTAAGAATTCGATGTATAACTTGGTAAAACGATGATTTTGAGGTAGCAGGGCCTGGTGCTTGGCGTTGAATGGAAGGTCTCCGTTGTCGAGACGTCCTCCGACTCTCATCACACATACTGCAGTTTGTCCAAATGTCATTGTGTGCATGAATGGTGTCAAACGCTGTAGACACGGTGTTAAGATTTGTTTATTTTTTAGTAAAGATATTTCATCAGCATAACATTCTTGTTGTATTAGTGCAACAATTTTCCAAAACGATTGATACATTTCTGTCTCAGTAATGCGAATATCGGCTATTGATGATGAACTTAGAGTGCAATCAGGCTTCACTATTGAGTATGAAACAATTCGAACGATTCGAATATACGATGAAGAATTATTTATGATCATGTTTAGAGTAGATTGTGAATTAGCGTTGTCTGCTCTGCTACAAAGAATTGCTGACTTGGTTCTTCCTTCGATAGGCGGCGGAAGTGGTTCCCTAAGAATTGGCCATTCGGCCTAAGACAATTTTAGGAATGTTGGCCCTGTTATCCACATGCTTGTTTGCAGCTCTGATGTCCTACAACCACGAGAAACAATGTCTGCTGGATTCTTGTTAGATGGGACGTGCTTCCATATTATTTCTTCCGTGTGTTGCTGTAACTCTGATACTCTATTTGCTACAAAACAATTTAGTGTTGATGCATGAAGTTTCAGCCATTGCAAAACAATTTTTGAATCGGTCCAAAAGTATACCTTGTCGATGTATAATTTTAATGTCCTTTCGAATTTGCGCCAAGTCCGACTGAGCAACAATGCTCCGCACAGTTCTAACTTAGGCAATGACTGTGTCTTGGTAGGTGCTATCTTTGATTTCGCAACGAGTAAAGTGACTTTGACTCCACTCGGGAGTTCTGATCGAACATAAAGACAGCATCCGTACGCTCTTTCGGATGCGTCAGCGAATCATTGTATTTCGCATCGATAGGTTTTTGATGTGTTCACATATCGTGATATTTGTAGATTTGATAAGTCTTTAAGATCCTGCAAAAGTTCTTTCCATCTTTCCTTAATTCGACCATCGACAGGCTCATCCCAATCTAGAGTGTCAAGTCTTGCATAAGAATTTTGCACCGAACAATGACCGGACTTATGAATCCCAGCAAGTCAAACATTCTTGCTACTACTGAAAGAATTGAACGTTTGGTAAATGGTTCTTGGTGGTCACAAATGTATCGAAATGTAAAGATGTCACTGCTGGGCATCCACGTCATTCCCAGAGTTTTGGTAGTGTCTTGATATCTTTCCTTAATGTTGAAATTCGGTTACGCTATCAGCTCCGGTTAGCAAGTCATCCACATATAAGTCGTTGCGTAATGTTTTAGCTCCTATAGGATGATCATGTGAGTACAAATCGGCAATAAGGTGAACGCCTCTGATAGCTAAGAAGGGTGCAGCAGACATGCCATATGTCACGGTGTTGAGCTCTTAAGTTTTTAGTTCTTCTGTTTTTGTTGGTCGCCATACAATGCGCTGAAATCTCCGGTCTCTTGGATCTATGACAAAATGGCGATACATCTTGGCTATGTCGCCTGTAAGTGCATACCTGTTCAGACGAAATAATAGAAATGTTATAAATAGGTCTTGTTGAATTGTGGGGCCAATCATTAACAGCTCATTTAATGATTTTCCCGATGATGTTTTAGCCGAAGCATCAAACACAACTCTAAGTTTCGTAGTAACGCTTTGCCGACGCAACACGCAATGATAAGGTATGTAATAATGCGGTTCGCTGTGGCTTGCGACAGTTTTGGTAGACATGTGGCCAAGTTTTACATACTCGTTGATGAAATCTAAATTTGCCTTTTTTAGTTGATCGTCGCGGTCGAGACGATTTTCTAATGATTTGAAACGCCGTACTGCGTTGTCGTAGGAGAATAATTAATTTCTCTGGAGGTTCTTTAAATGGAAGTCGAACTTGGAGTCTTCCATCCGATTTTACAATTGCATTTTTACAAAAATGGCTTTCGCATTCCTGTTCTTCTTTGGTTTGTCGGTTACCAACAAACTCACAGTCTTCAATTTCCCAAAATCTTTTAACTAGAAGATCAAGTGATGGGTTGACGTGTACCAATAAACATTGTTGTCGAGGCCTTTCGTGTGTGGTTTCCAAATTTCCACCAACTATCCATCCATATTCCGTGTTGATTAAATATGGCATGTTTTCGGCCAAGCCTTGATGACCATCGAGGATTGCTGCAAACAGCCCATTCGTGTTTATTAAAATGTGTATCTTGTGGGGCTCGTTGAAATACGGATCGGCTAGATTAATATCCGTAGGTATGGTCCAATTTGATGTATCGATATGCTCGTGTGGTTGCTGAGCACAAATTTTCTTATTGACGGCAAAGTTGGCGGACCACGTAAATGATGAATGCCTAGAACGTATTGTGGCAAACGCATTGTGTTTAATGCCTTGACTGCTTCCGGTAATGCCGCTGAATTCTTGAGATACACGAGTCCTATCCAGATTTAGCCGCTTGGCAGTCTCTTCTGTAATAAAATTAAGTTCAGAACATGAATCTAAAAGTGCCCGTACAGTATGTAATTGGCCAGACTTATCCATTATGTGAACCAATGCTGTAGGAAGCATCCCTTTTTTATCAGTGTTCGTTAATAAAGAAGTGCTTTGTGAATTAGTTATTGGATTAACAGATTGAATCGATGATGATAAGTTTTTCATCGGGGTGGGGGCGAATTGATGCAATAACGTATGATGAGCCGATCGGCACACCTTGCACCGGGAGATTGAGGGACAATCCTTGACGCGATGTCCCGTTCGCAGACAGTTAAGACAAGCATTGGTCCGTTTGACTGTTTCGAACCTTTGTTGTAGCGATAACTCTCCAAGTGATTTACAATTACTAACATAGTGTGCCGTCGAATGGCAGTGTAAGCATTGAGAGTTAATGTTGAGGAATGCCTTTGACGTTGATGGTCGTTTTCCTCCTAGTGAACTATTGCGCTGACCGAGTTGACCTGTCTGATGACTTTCTAGGAACTGGCAGCGGCGATGAAGAATTGTGCAGAATTCCTCCCACGTTGAAAGCTTGTCGAAGCTTTGCTTTTGCCTTTGGTCTCGGCATCAACCTTCGTAAGAAGTATGTGAATCATGATGTTATTCATTATTTCCTCAGTTGATCGTAGTGTAAGAAGTGATCCGCGTATAGCGGATGCATTATCGATGAGCTTCTGCAAAAGTCTTGCTTCTGGTTGCTTGACTAATGGTAAATTGAACAGACTCGATATACAATCATGGAAGATAAGAACGTCGTTGTCGTAGCGAGCTTCTAATCTTGACCAAGCTTGACTGTAGTTTTGTTCGGTGACTTGGAACGACTGCACGACCTCCAGTGCAGGTCCCGATAAACATTCGAGAAGACAATTGAACTTATCAATTATTGGTATGTGGTGATCGTTGTGAATTAGATTCAGGAAAGACGATTTGAATCTCTTAAACGCTGAATATTTACCATCGAAACTTAGTAATTTCAGTTTAGGTAATCGTTGACTGTGAACCACTGTAGGAGGCATTGAAGAACTCATAAAACTCATATCCGATGTGTTGACTGGTCCCGTTGATCGTTTCCTTTGTAAAAGAGACAATAAATGTACCTTGACCTTTATGTACATTTCATCTAAATTACTGCGCTCTTTATCAATTGCGTACAAATTTTCAATTTGTGTTTGAATGTGAGTAATTTGCCTATAATGAGATTCAAGTATTTGAAGTCTGCAGTTTAGTGTATCGGCATCTTCTTGGTCGCTAGTAGCAATGGTCTTTTCATGTAAAGTTCTGGGATCTAAGATTTGTTAGTTTGTCTGTTCCCTTTGAGCTTACGGGAGTGTTTGAACCGTCTTTGCCCATAATGCTTCAAACGCCAGCAACACCTCCAAGTAGCAGAACCAACGCGAATGTTGAATAGTTATATGTGTATGTTCGCAAACTTAACTGTTTGTTGATGTACAGTTGGCGCAGGCACTCACGCTTGTTTGTGTTCGATATGTAAAGAGTGGAATGACAAACGACGAAAATATAACTGTTAGGTTTTCTCTTATTGGACATGTGCGAGTACAGTAATTGTTTGATTGAATACTTGCGGTTTTATTCCAATGACTTTACTGCAGTATGTGGAGAGTTTAACATGGTATCATATGCATTAATGATGTCGACTTTTCTTCCTAGATGTCTCAACGGGTGTTTGATGATTGATTGCCTCTTGCAATCCCTTTTCGGAAACTTGTGGTAGCTTAAGAAGTTATGAAACAACGAGTCCAACTTAGTTGCAATTGAAAGAGAGCCAACAGTGATGCTAGATTGAACTCTCTTTGAGCTTGCGATATATCGATAGTTTAGCTATTTAACCCAATGGTTAATATTTCAGAACAATTAAATTAATGAATGTAAATTCAGGAGGTCTCCTCCAACATGCATATTACATCATCGTTAAAAAGTACAGTGACTGCACAAGGCAGTAATATACATATTTGGCTAAAGTGAATAAAACCAGAGGGCCGGGGCTAACTTCGACCGCGTCAAAGTTTGTATACCCTTGCAACTTTTATGGTAACTCTTTCCTCACCTACAGCCATCAAAGTGAAAAATCGTTTAAGCTAAAAAGGCTAATCTTTGCGAAAGAACGGCCTACAATCTTAGCATAGGAAATAACGAAGATATTGATCAAAGTCACTGTTTTCGACCGATTGCTCCTATAGGAGCTATATGATATAGTTACCCGATCTTTATCAAATTCGGCACAGCCATTAACAGATATATTGAACTCACAAATGCTTAATTTGAAAGCAATCGCGTCGAAAGTAACGAAGTTATTGACAAAAGTCACTGTTTTCGAAAGATCGTTCCTATGGGAGCTATATGATATAGTCACCCGATCTTGATCAAATTTGGCATGGTCGTTTATATATATAATAAACTCACCAATATTAAATTTCACGACAAAAGCTCAAAAAATAACGAAGTTATTGAGAAAAGTCACTGTTCGTGACTTTGCCATTTGTATGGGAGCTATATGATATAGTGGCCCGATCCGGCTGAATCCGAGATATACAACGCCTGCAGTATATACAAGCCTACATGCAAAATTCCAGCTCTGTAGCTCCAACGGTCTAGGAGGAGTTTGCGTTGATCCAGACGGACGGACGGACGGACGGACGGACGGACGGACGGGCGGACGGACATGGCAATTTGAACTCGTCTCGTCGTGCTGATCAAGAATATATATACTTTATATGGTCGGAAATTCTTCCTTCTATGCGTTGCACACTTCTGACCAAAATTAATATACCCTTTTTGCAAGGGTATAAATATTAGTGAATATTCGAACAATAAGGTAATATAAAATTGAATCTAGTGAAAATATTAGAATTTAAACCCCGTTATATTTCAGTTAAAATTTATATTTCGGTCGTGTGGCGTCGACCAAGCAACTTTTGGCTTTCAAGCAGCCTTGGATTTTCATTTTCTTTGGGACAATTTGGTTGATTGTACCCCAGCCCAATCGCTGATATTTTCTTCGTTGGAACAAAAAGAGACATCTTTCAATAACTAAGACACCAACGAGCCTCGGACTTATTTTATCAACCCTTCCATTTCATCAATAATCATCGCCATGGGCAAGGCTAAAATAGTCTGGTGATGAAATGACGCTATTCCCCGGCCAACATGACCAACATTATACACCCAATTTGAGCGAGATCTACTATTTTTCGATTTCTTTTTGGTGCATATGCATACTTAGTAGTAGTTCTGCTACCTTTTCTTGTTTCATCTGTACGCAAAGTATGGCGTAGCAGCCCTTTGGTTTGGATACTACTTTTTTTGTTGCACCACGGCAACACCTTTTCATACTTTTTTTTTCCTCTTTTATTAACGTAAATTTTGCTGATCTAAAAGAAAATTTAAATGAATTATTAGTTTAAGTAACGTAACGAAACTTTAAATATTATTAAGATTAAGTCCCTGTTTGGTTAAGTAAAATAGGTTTTCCTTAGTAGGAAACCTAATGGGTATGTAATGCGTTGAGATTGGCTTTGTTGCATTTCATTTTTCTAATAACTAAATTATACAGCAAATCCCTGCAGCATCGATGGGCCCAGAGATCGCACCGTTGGATAAATCGTGAGTTAAGACACACATGTATATACATATATAAATATTTGTTTCATTGCCAACTGGCACACCCGGCCACATAACCCGAATCTCTTTTGAATTACTATGAATTTTTGAAGCATATTTGTTATCGTATTTAAATTTATTTTACTATATCTTTTTACATATCTTTATTTATTTATAAGAAAGGGTTAGCGAACAACACCTTTAGCTAATCTGCAGAGAAGTCGTCCGCACAATTAATAGTATCCCGATCTGGTCCAATATTTTGCTTTTTACATCCTTTTAGTTTCTGATAGTGCACTTATATTTTTTCTGTATGATCCGTGCGTATGCCTAGAGTAGGAAAGAACCCCCCCTCATCCGACGAGCTAAGCAAGAGCAACGCTAGAAGTGCACGACCCCGATCTTTAGCATACACTTGTGTTATCGTTAGCAACGTAGAAAAATTGGGCAGCTAACAAATACACGTGCACATGTGCATCACTACATAACACAAGTTACAGTCAATATAATAATTGGCTCTGCTCCCAGCTCTGCCGGCAGCGCTGCTTGCTGTCTACTACGTCTTTCGCCATCAACAGAGTACATGCATACACACACAGACGCAACGCTACATAAACTGTATGTGGATGCGTGCGTTGCTTAGCTTTGGGAATGAGGGAGGAAGAAGAACAGAACGTCACGCCCCTTTCCGCTCCCGCAATTTAAAAAAAGCGTTTATCTCAAAAACTATTCCAGCTAGAGACACCATATTTGGTATGTATATTCGCTTACTAAATGCGCACATTTTGTATGAATAAAAATTTTGCCACGCCCTTTTCCGCCCCCGTAATTTGAAACCTCCCGTATTTTTTTACCCTGTGCAATCAAATTTGGCACACTTAAATTTAATACTAATATCTAGCAAAATACCAAGTTTGATCAAAATCGGACAAAAAACAGTCGAGTTATGCATATAAACATTTTTCCATAAGGCCGGAGTTGGCCGTTGGCTGGTGGGGGCGCTAGGGTGCTCGTATGATTGAGTGAGCGAGATACTAAGATATGCTTGTAAAAAGCATGTGAAAATGCATTTGTTTAATAAATATTATACATATTTGCTTTACTGCTAAAACTAAAACTTTTTTTATAATGGCCTTTGACTCTGTGAGCGAGTCTACATTTACAATTAATAGTATCATAATTAAAGTTGTAGACTTCCAAATTCCATTTTTTTTAATACTTTTTTTTTTTTTTTTTTTTTTTTTTTTTTTGATATTAAGTTACTTTTGAACAGAAGATTTCTTTGGCCTCCCTGTGTATAACAGGTTAACGCCACAGCGTATTCGTGATGATGAGTTTCGTATTTTGGTTTTTGTTATAAATAAATTAGCTATTTAATTTAATTTAATACTTATAGGTATATATATATCATCCTTACCAATAGGATTCCTCAAAACTAAAAATCATTATCTCTAATTTGGCTTTTGGGTGCCCGTAATGATCCAATTATTTAATCTGACTACCATTTATTATTTTTCCGACTTATTAAAAAATTTTGGTATTCCGTAACCCTCTTGAATAAATATCATTTATAATGTTTGAGTAAGAGATGTGTAATCTTTCTCTGTGTTGGGATTTTCCATTTATTTAATAACATCCTCATAGTCTCCTTATTCTTGTGATGCTAAAATACTCTTTTTCTCTATCCTTCTAGTTCACCTCTTTCAATTGAGTAATTGTGTAGCCAGAAGTCTCACCCGGACAAAACTTCTCGATACATAAAGCACGTATGTGTTGGCCTCTGCCTGATTTGTTGTAATCTTGCCTATCGTAAAATTTGATGAATAGGGACTGCGAGAGTACTATCTAAATAGGCCAAATCTGACTTCCTCTTTGATCAAAAGAAAATTCTTCGACCACGAGGGGATGCACAAGATCTGGATTCATTCCGGATTGTGTACATTACAAAGTACAACTGCCAACGACTAGCGAGACATTTAAAAGTATTATTCCACAAAGCACAAACAAATCTGATTTTAGCTAAAAGTACACACTAACAACACATTGCACAGTTACACAATTTCACAAAGGTATGCAAAATCACTAAGGACAACTTATTACACATACCTTTAAATTTATTCGTTAAACTAACACATATTATTCAGCGGCAAAGTTGCGCTAAATTTTGAGTGCCTTTTCATATTGTTAAGCAACTGTGAATCAGCTGACTTTGTAAAGTTAGCCAAGGACTTGTGTTGTTGTATGATATATGTATTCAACATAATAAAGAAAAAATATCAAATATGCTTACTTCGGGTATACCGAAGTTTATACCCTTGCAGTCCTTGGTAATAATAATTTTACATGTTGAAATTTGTTTCCCTGCAACTCAATTTATTAATACATAAACAAAAATTTTAATAAGTATGCTAACATGATTTTAGAAAATGTTCTTAAAGTTGATCAATATCATTATTAGCATAAGTAATATAGACACTTGAAGCAAGTAACTTCTGTCGGCTGTGGAATTCGAGAAATGCTTTTGGAAGGTTTTTTTTATAATCCAATAATGAGGTTATGCGCTAAAAAGTTAAATTGCAAAAAAAGTGGTTATATGTGGACATTGAGACTTTTATATTTTGCAATGAACTAATTATTATATCCAAAAGTAAAAGTTTTAGACCGGACACTTGTAGACATTTTTTTATAGCTCTCCCTAAAGTTAAGATTTTGTAACAAGCCTTGTTTTTAAGAGTCGCTCAGAATTACACAGATATACCTAAAGTTCTAGTAAATCAAATCTGCTAACAGATGGAACAAACCAGACTTTTTCAATTGCATCTTCAGTTTTATTAATTTTTCTTTTAAAAGTTATATACACTCAAAGTTAAGCAACAAGTTTTAACAAATGAAAGGAGTTTTGTCTGGCGTTATTCACCAGTGCACTGCAGTGTTGAACAAATTTGAAAAACCTAGTATGCAGCTGTGTGATTTGATATTTTATCTATAAATTGGCATTAAAATATTTGGGTTTCAAAAACTTTTAAAAATTGACTTAAATGCTCAAAAAACGTCCGTAGGGTTTAGTTCGGTCTACTCTAGAAGACCCGAGTCTTCGCCTTGGTCTAAATTGGGACTCGAGTCTTTGCCTTGGTCTAAATTGGGACCCGAATCTTCTCTGCATGTAGGCTTGAATATAATGCACAGCTTGTATATCTCGAATTCAGCCGTATCGGACCACTATATTGGTGAGGTTATTACACCTATAAACGAAATTTGATTCGATCGGTAGAAAACAGTGACTTATATCAACATCGTTACTTTTGACGCGATTGCTTTCAAATTAAAAATTTGTCAGTTTTATATATCTGTTAATGACTGTGTCGAATTTGATCAAGATCGGGTGACTATATCATATAGCTCCCATAGGAATGATCGGTGGTAAACAGTGACTTTGATCAATAACTTCGTTATTTGCTAAGCTAAGATGGTCCGAATCGTCCGAAAATACTGAGTTTTATCAATAACTTCGGTACTTTTGATGAAATGGTCATAAAAATAATTATTTCAATATACATATTGTTTACCATGGTGAATTATATCAAATCGGATAACTATATTATATAGTAGTATGTTGTTTGTCCAATTGGTTTATTACAATGTAATGTTTGTCGTCAACGTGGGTAATTTCTCCTCCTGTTTTCTCAAAGGCTTTGCAATATGTGCAAAATTGGGAATGAATTTACGGAAGAATCCGCATAGACCTAAGAATGATTTTATTTCTTTTGGGGTTTTAGGGATCAGAATGTTCTTCTAATGAGGTGCCAAATGTTCTTCTTAATAAGTTATCTCATCTTCTAATAATCTCATTAAGACTACAATAGTCAATGACAAGGTAGAACTTTTGTTCCATAGAATAGACATCTGCATGAACGCATTTAAAAAGGCAAACGAATCATTCTAAAAACGTGTACCCTTTTTTTCTGTACAGCTTTAAATGGGTGCATGTGAATACTGTACAAATTTTTTGGATCAACAGCTAAACTTCTAACTCACAAAATTTAAGGAAAGCGCAGGAAGCTCAAAAAATAAAAATAAAGAATATAACATTTAATATTACAAATTTATTTCAGAAAATAACTCATTACATAAAGAACATAATCTTATTCACCTTATCATCTGTGGTTGTAATTTTCCAGCGTAATGAATAAGGTTTTTAGCAACAGTATATATATATTTTGGCATAGCTAAAGTCAGCTTTTTTGATATTTTTATACCCTTGCAGAGGGTATTATAAAATTGGTCAGATGTTTGTAACGCACAGAAGGAGACGTTTCCGACCCCATAAAGTATATATATTCTTGATCAGCATGAGAAGCTGAGTCGATATAGCCATGTCCGTCTGTCCGACCGTCGGTGCGTATGCGTTTTACTCTGCCATCTTATTAGCCATAGCATTAAGTTAGAGGACCTTTAAACGTTTGCACAATTTAAAGAAATAATCCTAAAACAACATAAAGTATTATTACATCCAGGAATCGAAAAAATGATTAATTTGTTTGAAGAAAAATATAATTTTTCCGATTTTCAAAACCTAATTCAAAACATTATTAATGAATGCTCAGTATGCAATATCGCAAAGACAGAAAATAGAAATACAAAACTAACTTTTGAGATAACACCAGAAACTTTTAATATCAGAGAAAAATATGTCATGGACTTCTACATGATCGACAATTTACAATTCTTTCATGCATTGACATTTACTCCAAATTTGCAACACTTGTAGAAGTAAACTATAGAGATTGGTTAGAAGCCAAGAGAGCAATTATGAAAGTATTCACTGAAATGGGCAAACCAATAGAAATAAAATCAGACAAAGATTCAGCATTTCTGTGTATAGCACTAAAAAGTTGGCTACAAGAAGAAAATGTAAAGTTAGAAATCACATCAAGTAAAAACAGCATTTCAGACGTAGAATAATTCCAGAAAACAGTAAATCAAAAACTTAGGATTATAAATAGTGAAAATAACATTGAAGATAAATTAATCAACTTTGAAAAATTCTCTACGTATACAACCATAAGACGAGACATAAAACAACTAACCGAACACCAGCGGACATTTTTATCTATGCAGGATCCCCCGACTATAATACGCAAACAAAAAAATACATCAAATAAACAATTTAAATGAAGATAGACACGACTTCGAAATCGACACTAGATTTAAACAAGCACCATTAGTACAGTCAAAAACGAATTCCATTCAAAAAGACAGGAGAAATAAATAAGTTAGACGAGAAACATTTTGAAGAAAGAAATGGAGGACAAAAAGTCACACACTACAAATCAAAATTCAAAAAGAAATATCAAAGAAGCTAACATCGGCTATGCCTAAGTTTATATACCCTTGCAGTCTTTGGTAATAATAATTTTACATGTTCAAAATTTGTTTTCTGCAACTCAACTATACAAACAAAACAATTTTACTCTCTATTTTACGATTTGTTCTTCTTCTTCCCTCATTCCCAAAGCAAAGCCACGCACGCATACACATACAGTTTATGTAGCGTTGCGTCTGTGTGTGTATGCATGCACTCTGTTGATGACGAAAGACGTAGTAGACAGCAAGCAGCGCTGCCGGCAGAGCTGGAAGCAGAGCCGATTATTATATTGACTGTAACTTGTGTTATATTTATCCGATCAAATTAAAATTTTGGGATCTGGGGTTTTATATCCAATATTATCACATATGTAAATTTCAAAGCATACTCCAATTTTTATGAAAATGTTTCTTCTAGTTCTTCTAGAGCTATATGATATAGTGGACCGATCCTAATGGTTTTCATACTTTATTTTTAACGGCAAATAAAAAACATCGAATAAAATTTCAGCCCGATAGCTCTTAAGACGGCTGAGTAAAACGCATATGCACAGACGGACGAACGGATGGACGGAGAGACGGACATGGCTATATCAACTCAGCTTCTAATGCTGATCAAGAATATATATACACTGGCGGTCATGAAAACCGCACCACTTGAAAATTTCATGTTTTTTTGGAATCGTTTAGATTAGAAAAAGACGTTATGGAGTAAAATATTTATTTCTATACTATTGATATCCATGATTTTTCCCCAAACAAAAAAACAGCAAAATTGACCAAAATTCAATGGTTAGCGGGAAAAATTTCTTGTCGGCTCATCTCCGATGTAAGATTTATAACTCATTTAATTTTTTAAAAGTAATGTTAAATGAAAATAAAAAAAATACTAATAGGTTGTTATGCCCTTTTAGCCTGTATAACTGCCATTTGGCTCGATGGCATTTTGCAGAGTCGACTTTGAAAATTGAATACTAATTTTACTACAAATGCTCTTCTATTGGCGGTACCAAAAACTCGTAGCTGATTTCGTCCTTGGAAAATGTTTGGGACAACGTTATTACCGAGGATACTCTGCGAGTCCTTGTTGATTCAATGCCGTCGCGAATAATGGCAGTTATACAGGCTAAAAGGGGCGTGACAACCTATTAGTATTTTTTTATTTTCATTTAACATTACTTTAAAAAAAAAAATGAGTTATAAATCTTACATCGGAGATGAGCCGACAAAAAATTTTTGCCATAAAAAAAAATTAATCAATAGTATAGAAATAAATATTTTACTCCATAACGTCCTTTTCCTAGTAAGTTATCTTATTGTTAAGAAATAAACCTTATTTTCTTATTTTTATCTAAGCGATTCCAAAAAAACATGAAATTTTCAAGTTGTGCAGTTTTCATGACCGCCAGTGTAATTTATGGGGTCGGAAACGTCTCCTTTTGTGCGTTACAAACATCTGACCAATTTTATAATGCCCTCTGCAAGGGTATAAAAAGAAAGTTAATAAAAGCAAATACGACAATTAATTAATTACAGGTCAACAACTCAAGATGACTTTTTTGTGCATTATGCTACTTTTAACATTAAAAACAACATGCAGCCAATCCATTGACATAAACCCAGTAAATGCATCAAACGGTTACTTAATATTTAAAAGAGGAACCATGGATCTACCGACAAACTTTGAATATCATTATTTAAAAGTGAATTTAACTCTAATAGACATTACATATAATAATTTAATGCAACAAGCACAAAAATTTTAAAACATAATCCATATTCAATACTTAACAGAAAGACTAAGTAGGGAAATTAATGGAATACACATTGTAAAACGTAATAAACGAGGACTAATTAATTTAAGAAAAAGAAAAATCAGTAAGATAAGAAGTTCTAATCTTTAATTTTGAGCATTTCACAGAATACATTGAAGACATAGAAATGGGCATATGCAGCTCACTAGACTAGGAATTTTCAACACAAAACTATTCGCTGATTATTTGACACTGAATTCGTTTTCTTTTTGCATACAAACAGGGAAGTACCAGATCGAACGTGATTTATGTCAAGAACTTAGGACTTACCCATCCGTCCGGTCCGTCGAAGGCCTTCGTCGTCCGCTGGATGATGCTTAGGAATAAAATTTTAGGTTAAATCAAGCGTCAGGCATTCCTATGCAACAATTCGGTCTAAGAGGCTCTCAACCCGCAACGAAGAAACTTTCTCTGCCCGTATCCGATTCGGGCGACTATTCCAATCTGGTTGACTTTGTCGAAATGTCTCTGTGCCATTCACGGTGTGCAGCTTTTAAGCCCACGGTGTCTCAAAAATTATCCCTGGCAAATTCTCGGAATTCAAATATAAAATTCCTTGCTTAGGCTTTCAGCATTCAAAAGACCTTATTAGAAACTTCCAAAGATTTAAATATCCACAAAAATTAACTTACGATAATAAGATTCACAAAACTCCACAATAATTGTTGTCCTATATGCTCCAGATTAGTAATTAATTAATAATTTGGCTTGATGGCCAAGAAAATTTCAGATTTAAATTTTTATATTGATTCTGGAGGAGCAGCGTGGTTTAGGCGTCTAGCCAGGGCGGAAGTTCGTCAGAAAAGAGTGTGACCAATGCATGCGATCGCGCATGGCGTCTAGCCAGGGCGGAAGTTCGTCAGAAAAGAGTGTGACCAATGCATGCGATCGCGCATGATGCCACTTCGCTAGGGTTGCACTAGTAAAACTGTCGAACTTCTAAGCTCAGCTGATCATTTTTCTCGACACAATTACCCACCACTTACTGAAATACAAACTAATGCCTTAAAATTTAAAAATAAAACTAACGGCAGAAACTGGGCACTACAATCCTGTTGAACACTATCCGTGAGTTCAGCTCCAAGTACAGCTGCACATAAATTCCATCCGGGACAGTGTCTGCTTTTCAAAGGGAGCCTCTCTGACCGAAATGTGGCCATTTTTTTTGTTCCAGTGTGTCACCGAGATTGATGTCAGCAATCGTATCTTCCTTTGGAATTTCTTGTAGAACTGCTATTTTTGTGTGTACTGAACCGCAGTAGAATTGAAAAGAGTTGACTCTGTACAACTTGTCCAGGATATAAAATGTAGTTCAGTGATTTTCCTGATAACGTTTTATATGATGTATCAAATACCAGTCTTAGCTTGGTGGTGGTTCTTTCTACATACGGTATAAAGTAATGTTTCTTGGGAATTTGCCCTACTATTACCTGCTTCATGTGTCCAAGCTGTTCATATTTTGACATAAATTTCACATACTCCTTTTTTATGTCAGGGTTCATTCGCCGCTCTAAGGACATGAATCTTCTTATGGCTACTTCACAAGATTCTCCATGGAATAAAGCATCTTCAGCAAATCGCAGCTTTACAATTAGTCTATTGGAAAGAGATTGCTCAAATAGTGCATGGTTAAATCTGTCCAATTTCCTTGTCATATGAAACATTATGACAGCATCTGACGATTCCATATTGACGCCTACATTTTGTAAAGCTTGCAACGATTCAAAAATATTGTCATGCAGTACTGACCAAGCTGACCAAGGCTTTTGTTAATTCCATGTGCCCAATCGATCTCTCTGCTTCTCCAGAAAGGTTTGATTTTAAGTACCACATTTTCTATATTGTGTATATATTTAATTCATGAACCACCTTTTTATATATGTCATGAAATTGTTGCCATTTCAGATAATCATCAAATTTTGGAATGGGAATTTTTGGTAGTCGCACAGAATTTCAGCATTGTATATTCTGCGGCCACAAACGTAGTTATATTATATACGGCTTCGGCTGGATTTTCGGCTAGCCGATGAATCTCGTAATGGATTATTTCAATTTTCATTAATAATTTGTCGACTACAGATTTGTAATTCATTTTTTTTCAGGCACTATTTGACTTAATGTCACGAATCTATGAATCCAGCATCGCACTTTGCTTGCACACCAGTGGTTTGATCATGACTCGCTCTTCCTCACGCTGGCGAGCTTGTCTCTCTAGTTTTATCTTTGCCAAATGGTCCTTCCAATCCTCCACTGTCCACTCCAATCACCGCCTTCAGTTTGCTGAAATAGTCCGTTACAAAGTAGTCATCTTATGTACTTACTTATTTAATACTAATACTTGACCCGATGGGAGTTTATTTATTTTAACAAAGACGGGGAACGCTCTGGCTCGTTCCTTCCACGACAGTAACGACTGTAACCAATTACAGTATATATATTTTTAAAAATGGCTGACTGATGCCAAACCACAGTACTCGTGAGTACTACCTGGGGTACTAACCGAGTTAACTAGGACAGAGAATGCTGACCGCATAGCATTTTTTATACCCTTGCAGAGGGCATTATAAAATTGGTGAGATGTTTGTAACGCACAGAAAGAGACGTTTCCATAAAGTATATATATTCTTGATCAGCCTGGGAAGCTGAATCGATATAGCCATGTCAGTCTGCCCGTCTGTCCGTCCATGCGTATGCGTTTTACTCAGCCATCTTAAGAGCTATTTATTTTCTGTTCTTTTTATTATCTGGAACAGATAAAGTATGAGAATTTTAAGGATCAGACCACTATATCATATAGCTCTAGAAGAAACACTTTCATAAAAATTCATAAAAAATTGGAGTATCCCCATGAAATTTACTAATGTGATAGTGTGATTAGATATAAAACATCAGATCCCAAAATTTGAATCTGATCGGATATCAATCGACGAATCGACAGAATTGAAGTCATAGATATGGACACAAAACAACTCACAGCATAGAAAGACGTATCTGATTGTGGAGTACTATAAAAGCAAGCGGTACTGTATAAACGGTACTATATAAAGGTTACCAAAGGTTACCGCCTCATACACAACCTTTACTTACACCTTTACTAGAGTGAATTGCTTTGACCCATTTGAAGTTTTGGTAGGCTCAAGTAGAGATGTGGCGTGTTATTCACATGCCTTACGACACGAGCTGTCAACGGACTCTTTTCTTTGCATTTTGTAGTCATTTTTAGCCAGAAGAGGGCTGACGCGGAGCATGCTAGTTCTTTGGCGTGATCCCGAATACTGGCGAACCCTCATTAGTGATCAATTGGAGCAGCGAGTCCAATGCCATACGGCCTTGACCACTGCTTGACCAGCGGATGTTTGACTATGGTATGGCCCGGCGATGTAAGGCATACATCCCACACTTCGCTACCAAAAGGACTTCGACCACCTCCGTCCATCTCAGTTATGACCTGATTATGATTGCTATCCGTTCAGCAGGAGCTAATTGGGATCTCACAGCGTCGGGAATATGCCGCGATAATAGGGGCCCTCGACGATTCCTCCTATCATCCAGCACTTTGCTCAATCTGAACCCCTCAGTTACAACAAGCGCCACCATGTTCTCTTTCGAAGTTAATCTGGTCGAATTTACCAATCCTATGACGCTGCAAGGCGGTAATCAGTTAATGGTGCGGTATCTGCGAATCAAGTTCTAGATTTTAAGAATCTTGTGAAGTCGCACATACAGGGAAATAAAGTTCTTCCTCGACAGCGCATCACTTATGCCAGACCCTCACCCACATTGGCGTTGACTGCGCCGGTCCATTCAAGATCAAAAATAATAAGGGGGCGTTCGTGTTTCAGCACGTTTGTTGTTTTCCCTTTTGTGTTTTTATACCCCTGCTGAGTATATTAAGCATCTCCGAAACATATATTCTTGATCAACGCGACGAGACAAGTTCATATAGCCATGTCCGTCCGTTTGTGAAATTTTGAAAGTTGTAGTTTGTATGCTTATATGTATATACTGGGGGTTGTAGATATCGGATTCAGACGGATAGAACCACTATACCATATAGTATAGTATACCACTATACAATCTCAATAACTTCAATAACTTGAAATTTTATATTGGTGAGATTATTATACCTATTCTGGACAATGAATCCAGCAGCGCACTTTGCACCAGTGGGAACGGTGAGTTCCATTCCTTAAATTGGTCTCGAAGATAGTTTTAAGGTGATTATTAATGGTGAGGTGTATATCAACTGTCTTATTTATACAATTTTTCACTTTTTAAAACTTTTCTTTTAACATTTCAATGTGCTGATTCATTTAAAATTCTATGGTATTTGTTACTTTCAATTTGATATTGTCATATTTTTTTTTGCTTTATGTGTGCTTGTGTAAGTTCTGCAAGCTTTGTATACGTCTTTTTTTAAATTTTAGAGCTTGCCTTGAACGCTGTAAGCTTTACATGTGTTTTTATGTTGTTTGTGAAATTTTGGATGCACATGTAAAACATGTGCTCTATTATGAGGGTTAGTTGGGGTATATTAGGCTATAGAAAATTTTTGTCTTGGGGTATATTAGACTTGAGAAAATTTTCATTTTAGGGTCTACTAGGCTATATAAAAATTGTTGTAACAATTTACACACGATTGGTCTTAGCACTATTTTGTACGTTTATAGTGTACGTGTAGCGGCGCAAAAATAGTCTTTTACTATCATTCGTTTCCTTTAGTTTTGCCGTACTTATGGGCAAGGATTTTTTTTTGGAAACTAAGTTCTTTATCGCGCGTATCGACGCTAGAAGATCTATGTCGCTTTGTTGAGAGAACAGACAAAAAATTGATCGCTGCTTTGTTTTCTCTATCTTTTTTTTGCATCAGATTATAATCTGCGCTCTTTTTTTGATTTTAAGCAGAATCTGATGAATTTTTATTATGCGCAGTGTAAGACAACAAACGCACACCAGCAGTTGATTCATAAATCTAACCAAAAGTTTAATAATAGACGAACTCTTTTGAACTAACTTTTTTGAACTAACTTTAACTCTTAGTGTTAGTTCAAAAAAATGCATGAAGAAAATAGTGAATTATTTTTGTGCAACGGATAATCTTGCAAAAATGCGACTGAGTAAGCGTGATCCGATCCGATCCGATTTTGTGCCTAACGCCAAAAATTTGTTTAATACAATCTTTTAGTGTTTTCTAACACTGTGATGACAGCTATTTTTATTATTTCTTGTTGCAATCAGGTGGAATGTTATTTTCTTTGCCTTACAAAACAAAATTATTACAGTATGCCCAAACCTGAAATCGATAAATTGATTCTGAGGTACCGAAATTTTGGAGCAACATTGAAACCGTCAGTACGGGTTGTAATATTATGTATAATAATGGAATAATATACATTGTGACGCCCAATATTAATGTGTTGAAAAATGTTCAGGACTTCCTTCTACGACGTTGCGGATCTTTGTGCATCTGTGTAATGCAAAATGGTATCACAGTGATCATTGCAGTCATCCACGTTTTACCGAATCAAAATATTTGGGATATTCAAGTTTTCATCCACAGAGTACTAGTAGAATATACTAAAGCAGGCACTCGACTTCAAACAGTTTTTCAATTCATGCCGCCTTTTCGTTCCTAACGCGTGTCCGTCTCTCCTTTTTTTGTACCTAATTAATTTGCCGAAAGAGAAGGAAATAGGCGAAGGCAAGGTTTGACTTAAAGTAATTTATTGGGGCCGAAGCTATAATAACATGAGTGAGTGAGTGAGTGACAGTAATAAATGTACTCTTTGTAAGTGAGTACAGTATATGTAACTTTATTTCATGTTGCACACCACTGGTACAGTGAATATGTTTTCTCATTCATCTGTACAAATGAGTTTAATATTTTGAATAATGAACACAAGGAAAATGACACAAACGCAATAAATGCGAATGAAAGCGTAAGTTTTTGCTGAAATAAAATTATATATTATTTATTAATGTTAAATGACAATGAAATTTGTTATTTTAATCAATAACTGCGTTCGTTTTGTCTTTATTATTGTCTTTTGCAAGGTTATACTGTAATGTACACAATCCAAATCATGTACATCCCCTCAAAGTCAAACAGATAATTAAGATAATATTACTTTGTTTTGGTGAATCTTAATTGTAAGGTGTTATATATAAATTATAGGTATTGAACAAAAATAAAAAAGTCAATTGGAATTTGGAAGTCTCAAACTTAAATTATGATAATTATAAATAGGTGAAGACTCGCTCACACAGTCAAAGGCGATTTTTAATGGCGTCTTAGTTCTAAAAAAATGATTGCAAAATTGCTTTTTCTTTGAAAACTTTCTTTTAGCTTTACTGTACTTGAGAGTTTTCTCATTTGCAGATTACTTGACGCGAAACTCGCTTTGTTTTTGGCAAATGAATCAGGGAAATATCAGAACGAACATGATTTTTTGTCAAGAACTTAGGACTTACCCAGCTGTTTTTGTAACTTTTTTGTTGCTTTTTCTTTCTCTTTGTTGTGTCTGGCTAGTATGTTATGTTTATGTTTTATTAATAAGCTTAATATCTTTGTGTGAAAACTATGAGTATGTGTTTCTATTATTTTGTTAATGTCCTAGTGTGTGTCAGTTTCTTTTGTGAAAATCGTATAATATTTTAAGTTATTGCTGATAAATTTTGGGACTACTTTTGATTTCCTATATTTTAAGAGAAATTTTGTGCTAGACTTAAGTTTTACTAATTTTTTTGTTGTTGATTGATACTTGTTAATCACCGTCTTGTATTTGTTATAGTTGGACTTAATTTCTGCATAAGCCATGGTATTGGAATATGCTTTCGTCGTGCCTCCCGTTCAACTTAATTGTTGATTATTGCGACATTTTGATTGTTAGTGGTATGATTTGCCGGCTCGAGGTCAAATTGTTGGGTGAATAAAAACAAAAATAAAATATCAAAGAAGCTAACATCGGCTATGCCGAAGTTTATATACTTTTGCAGTCCTTGGTAATAATAATTTTACATGTTTGTTTTCTGCAACTCAATTCATCAATATACAAACAAAACAATTTTACTCTCTATTTTACAATTTGTTCTTCTTCTTCCCTTATTCCCAAAGCAAAGCAACGCACGCATACACATACAGTTCATGTAGCGTTGCGTCTGTGTGTGTTATATTTATCCGATCAAATTAAAATTTTGGGATCTGGGGTTTTATATCCAATATTATCACATATGTAAATTTCAAAGCATACTCCAATTTTTATGAAAATGTTTCTTCTAGTTCTTCTAGAGCTATATGATATAGTGGACCGATCCTAATGGTTTTCATACTTTATTTTTAACGGGGAATAAAAAATATGGAAAAAAATTCAGCCCGATAGCTCTTAAGACGGCTGAGTAAAACGCATATGCACAGAAGGACGGACGGATGGACGGAGAGACGGACATGGCTATATCAACTCAGCTTCTAATGCTGATCAAGAATATATATACACTGGCGGTCATGAAACAGCACCACTTGAAAATTTCATGTTTTTTTGGAATCGTTTAGATAAAAATAAGAGAATAGGGTTTCTTTATTAACAAAAAGATAATTTACTAGGAAAAAGACGTTATTGAGTAAAATATTTATTTCTATACTATTGATATCCTTGATTTTTCCCCAAACAAAAAACAGCAAAATTGACCAAAATTCAATGGTTAGCGGGAAAAATTTCTTGTCGGCTCATCTCCGATGTATGATTTATAACTCATTTTTTTTTTTAAAAGTAATGCTAAATGAAAATAAAAAAAATACTAATAGGTTGTCACGCCCCTTTTAGCCTGTATAACTGCCATTATTCGCGACGGCATTGAATCAACAAGGACTCGCAGAGTATCCTCGGTAATAACGTTGTCCCAAACATTTTCCAAGGACGAAATCAGCTACGAGTTTTTGGTACCGCCAATAGAAGAGCATTTGTAGTAAAATTAGTATTCAATTTTCAAAGTCGACTCTGCAAAATGCCATCGAGCCAAATGGCAGTTATACAGGCTAAAAGGGCATAACAACCTATTAGTATTTTTTTATTTTCATTTAACATTACTTTTAAAAAAATTAAATGAGTTATAAATCTTACATCGGAGATGAGCCGACAAGAAATTTTTCCCGCTAACCATTGAATTTTGGTCAATTTTGCTGTTTTTTTGTTTGGGGAAAATCATGGATATCAATAGTATAGAAATAAATATTTTACTCCATAACGTCTTTTTCTAATCTAAACGATTCCAAAAAAACATGAAATTTTCAAGTGGTGCGGTTTTCATGACCGCCAGTGTATATATATTCTTGATGAGCATTAGAAGCTGAGTTGATATAGCCATGTCCGTCTCTCCGTCCATCCGTTCGTCCGTCTGTGCATATGCGTTTTAGTCAGCCGTCTTAAGAGCTATCGGGCTGAAATTTTTTTCGATGTTTTTTATTTGCCGTTAAAAATAAAGTATGAAAACCATTAGGATCGGTCCACTATATCATTGTTCAGGAACGGATTGCGTTTATCGATAAGTCAGATGTAGTTGTAAGAATCGACACATACATAAGCATTGTACACACACATATGTTTGTGCGCTGCTGCGACAGCGCTTTTTCTCGTTTGGTTTAGTAATAAATTGGCACTCAACTGATTCAGTAGCGAAGAAATACAAAGTGAAGTTATCCAACTTAATTTTAAGGTACAGTCCACTGCTAGATCAAATCATAATTTGGTCCTTCGAGCCGGATAAGGGAATCGGTTTTCGATCGAATAAAGTGCTTTTCGTTCGAATTTCTTGGATCTATTGGAAAGTTTGGAGGATTATTACTCTGGAATAGTTCTGTAAAATGGAAGAACTAAAGGCATTGGTGGGTCGACGGAGCCGACTCAAGGCCAGCAAGATGTGGACGGCTATGTGGATCCAGAGATCGATCACGTGACCTACGAAGAGAAGTACTTGAAGGCATATTCTTTACTTCTGGGAAAAAACGGCTAGTTCAACAACAAGCATCATTGTCTGGCGACGGCGATGGCGCCATGGGTCTGCACGCATATAACGACGACATCGTTCATCTGCTGCAACAACAACAACAACTCTTTGAACAGTTGCAAATCAGAGCAGTTCAAACTTGTCGTCGATGATGCTGCCAACTTGGTGCGGCACCTGGCGATAACTGACACGGCTTACAACACTGCTTGGGAACGCTTAAAGGAAAGATACAATAGGCCACGCCATATTGTGAACTCATTTTTGGAGAAATTTATGGGTCTACCATCGACAAACAAAATTGATGTGTCCATCTTACGCAATGTATCAGATGGCACAAATGAGATTGTTCGCGGTCTGGATGCGATCAATCAAACACGACGGGACTGCTGGATACAATATCTGGTGTTGGAAAAGCTTGACGCTGATACACGGCGCAGGTGGATTGAGCGCAGCATGGGCAACGAGGCGCCCACACTGGAGGAATTCTTCAAGTTCTTAGATGATCGTTGTGAGGAATTAGAGCTCAGCAAACGGGAGATTGCGTTTGGAGGCAAAACGCCGGCGCAAATCACACACACAAAACGTGTCACACATTCGATGGTTGCAGTTCAAGCTGGCAGCTGCACCAAATGTCAGGCGACGGATCATAAGTTGTATGGCTGTCAACAATTCATGGCTTTAACACTTGCAGGGAAAAGGCTTTATGTTATAATTGCCTGAAATCAGGGCATATGGTCAAAAACTGTCCATCATCATTCGCATGCAAATATTGTAAAGGTAAACACCATTCTCTGATCCATGATCCAGGTAACTCAATGGCTTTAAGGAACTTGCAACAAGGAAAAAGGGAGAATCAGCGTAGTCCAAACGCTTCTCATCACGATTTGTCTACAACAAGTCTAGTGGCTCATAATGGGAGTGCACCAGCAACGGTTTGTTCACAAAGCTCTGCGAAATTGAAAACAGGAAAAGGTTTAAATCGAAGCATATTGCCTACTACAACGGTTTATGTTCAAAAGGTAAATGGAGACTACATTACATGTCGTATCTTACTAGATACTGGGTCGGAACTTTCATATGTATCAGAACGATGCATACAAGCACTTGGATTGCCACGGTCGGCATCATCCATTTTGGTCACAGGAATCTCTTCGGTTCAGGCTGACACCACAAGGGGAAGCAGCACGCTTCAGATAAAGCCAAGGTATTCAAACAATCACTTAACGGTACAGGCTCATGTTCTTGGCAAAATCACATCAACACTGGAAAGGCAAAACATTGACGCATCGGCACTTGATGTCTTTAGCGATCTTCAACTCGCTGACTCGGAATTCACCACAAGCGCTCCAATTGACGTTCTTTTGGGCGGTGAGCACGTTTGGTCTACAATCACAGGGAAAAAGTTGTACGACAATACGGGCAAACTCATTGCAATATCATCGATTTTCGGATGGGTCATCAGCTCTATAACGATGCCCCAAGCTAACAACGCTTTCGCTTTGACATCATACATTGATGTTAACGCTTCGCTCCAGAGGTTTTGGGAGCTAGAGGACATCAGTTCCACAACCAAATTGGAACCTGATGATGAGCAGGTGGAGAAACACTTTCTCGCTACGCACACTCGAGATGAAAAGGGGAAGTACATCGTGGAACTTCCATTCAAGGTCACTAATCCTGAATTTGGGGATACTCTACAAGGAGCTCTTAATCGTTTCCAATCGGTGGAACGACGCCTACAATAAGATGCAAGTCTAAGAGCAAAATATGTCAACTTTATGAGGGAATACTTCGATTTGGGGCATATGCGCGAACTGCCACCAGATGAAGTCAATAATGCACAACGGTTTATCTACCACATCACCCGGTTTTGGGTCGGAAGCTGAGAGTAGTTTTCGACGGATCATTTTGCGACACCAAAGGCAAATCACTAAACGATTATCTCTTTACAGGGCCTAGCATTCAACGCGATCTATTTGCTGTCTGCTTGCGCTTTCGGATGTATAAATTTGTATTCTCAGCCGACATAGTCAAGATGTTTCGGCAGATTTGGGTGAACGACAAACACCGCGACTTCCAGAGAATTGTCTGGAGAGAAAGCCCATCGGATCCAATCAAACACTATCAACTATGCACCGTCACTTATGGCACCTCATGTGCACCATTCCTGGCTGTTAGGGTATTAGAGCAACTGGCTACTGATCATCAGCAGGAATTCCCGAATGCTGCAAAAATCTTACAAGAGGATTTTTATGTCGACGATGTGCTCACTCAAACAGTGTCAAACAAACAGGGTCAAACAGTGAGGAGGAACTGATACAAAATCGAAAGGAACTTATTCAACTTATGTCCTGTGCTAATTTGGAGCTTGGGAAATGGGTATCAAACACACCTCGCATACCAACAGAAGGAACTGATTCTACACAATCATCTCCAGTCAAGGTTCTTGGACTTTACTGGCAACCTGGTCTTGATACATTGTCTTATAATGTTGGTCTAAAAGGAAATGTCGATTGTACAAAACGACAAGTTTTATCGGATGTCTCGCGGATCTTCGATCCACTTGGGCTTTTGGCACCAATTGTGGTCCAATTCAAAATACTCTTTCAACAATTATGGCTTCTCGATTTGGGATGGGATGACAAACTCCCTAAGCAACTAGCGGATACTTGGCTCAAATGGCGAGCAGATTTGGATATGCTACAACACATTCAAATACCCGGTTGGTTGTCAACGACACCGACAACATTGAATTGCATGGATTCTCCGATGCATCTACGAAGGCATACGCTGCTGTAGTGTACAGCAGAGTAATCAACAAGGATGGCTCGATTTCTACATCGATTATGGCTGCGAAGTCTAGGGTGGCTCCGCTAAAGCAGCAATCTCTGCCCCGCCTAGAGCTTTGCGCGGCACTTCTCCTAAGTCAACTCATACGTTCGATAAAGGCGGCACTTCGACATCGAAAGGTCACGGTTTTTGCATGGTGCGATTCCACAATCGTTCTCTATTGGCTATCATACGCACCCTCTCGACTAAAGACATTTGTTGGGAACCGAACTTCGGAATTCTGGACACCATTCCAAGGCATTATTGGCGTCATGTGGACTCCAAATCAAATCCAGCTGATTGCGCATCCAGAGGTCTCATGGCTGCAGACCTAAAGGACTTTCAGTTATGGTGGAATGGCCCGTCATGGATACGTGACGCGGATCAGTTTCTGGTAAGGTTAAACAACTCACAAGTCTGTTTGAATATTTCAGAAAAGAACATAGAAAAGGAAGTCAAAAGCAATTGTCTGTCTGCATTAGTAAAGGCAACTCCTGATCATCCACTTGATCATCTTGTTCAACGAGTATCTTCATGGTTGACGCTCGTTCACACGGTTGGCTATGTCCTTCGCTTTCTACGGCGCACGAAGGGTCCATTTGGGGACAAGGGCTAAACTGTCTTACGTTTGAGGAAATCACTGCGGCACGCATTGTATGCTTGCGTCACGCGCAAACCTGCTTTCAGGATGACTATCAATTGCTACTCGCAAATAAACCATTGCGAAGTCGATCTCAGCTGGCTAAACTCTCGCCAATGATCGACAAGGACGGACTACTCAGGGTTGGAGGACGCTTGCACCACTCGCAATTGTCCACAGAGGCGAAACATCCAGTTTTGCTACCGAAATCTCATCGCATCACCAAGCTGATACTTGAATACGAACACAGGGTCAACCTGCACCCTGGCGTCTCATCACTCTTTGTTATGGTACGTCAAACATTCTGGATATTTGGCGCAAGGAACTTGATAAGGAAAGTCACACACGACTGTTTGGCTTGTTTTCGACAGCGGCATCATACATCACAACAAAGGATGGCTGATCTACCCAGCATTCGTGTCACTCAGGCACTTCCATTTGTAAACACTGGATGTGACTATGCTGGTCCAATCCTTCTTAAGGATGGAAAGGGGCGCAAACCGCGCATTGGTAAGGGCTACATATGCCTATTTGTTTGTCTGGTCACATCGGCAATCCATCTGGAACTTGTAACGGACTTGAGCACCGACTCATTCTTGGCCGCGCTAAGACGTTTCGTCTCTTTGCGTGGCAAGTGCAACAAAATCTATAGCGACAACGGAACGAATTTCATTGGAGCTAAACGCTCTCTTGATGAAATGCAGAAGCTGCTGGCATCTCAGCCACACATCGAAAAGGTTAGGAATGCTCTGGCGAATGATGGCATTCAATGGGTATTCATTCCACCACATGCTCCTCATTGGGGAGGAAAATGGGAATCTGCAGTCAGATGCGTAAAGCTGCATATTCGCCGAGTCATTGGGAAATCTACTCTCACCTACGAGCAGATGCGAACTCTACTTGCACAAGTCAGTGCGGTGGTCAACTCACGACCCTTGTGCTACAACTCGGACACAGATATCAATTATTTGTCGCCAGCACATTTCTTGATCGGCAGGCCTCTCACAACTATACCAGAGGCAGACCTAGGCCACATCCCCGTGGGCCGACTTGGGTACTGGCAAAGTATCCAATCTATGATGCAAGGTTTCTGGAAGCAATGGCATCAGGAGTATCTTACCACATTGCAACAGCGTCCAAAGTGGACCACTACAACACCAAATATAGCAGTGGGAGATGTGGTGCTTGTAAAGGAATCGAACACCCCACCAGCTCACTGGCATCTGGCGCTGGTTCTCGAAGCCTACCCAGGCAAGGATCAATTGGTTCGAGCGGTTAGACTCAAGACCTCTTCGGGAGAATTAACTCGGCCAATCACCAAGGTTGCGGTATTGCCCCGTTCAGAAACTGTGTTTCAGGGCGGGCCGGGATGTTCAGGAACGGATTGCGTTTATCGATAAGTCAGATGTAGTTGTAAGAATCGACACATACTTAAGCATTGTACACACACACATATTTGTGCGCTGCTGCGACAGCGCTTTTTCTCTTTGGTTTAGTAATAAATTGGCACTCAACTGATTCAGTAGTGAAGAAATACAAAGTGAAGTTATCCAACATAATTTCAAGGTACAGTCCACTGCTAGATCAAATCAATCATATAGCTCTAGAAGAACTAGAAGAAACATTTTCATAAAATTGGAATATGCTTTGAAATTTACATATGTGATAATATTGGATATAAAACCCCAGATCCCAAAATTTTAATTTTATCGGATAAATATAACACAAGTTACAGTCAATATAATAATCGGCTCTGCTTCCAGCTCTGCCGGCAGCGCTGCTTGCTGTCTACTACGTCTTTCGTCATCAACAGAGTGCATGCATACACACACAGACGCAACGCTACATAAACTGTATGTGTATGCGTGCGTGCTTTGCTTTGGGAATGAGGGAAGAAGAAGAACAAATCGTAAAATAGAGAGTAAAATTGTTTTGTTTGTATAGTTGAGTTGCAGAAAACAAATTTTGAACATGTAAAATTATTATTACCAAAGACTGCAAGGGTATATAAACTTAGGCATAGCCGATGTTAGCTTCTTTGATATTTCTTCTTGAATTTTGATTTGTAGTGTGTGACTTTTTGTCCTCCATTTCTTTCTTCAAAATGTTTCTCGTCTAACTTATTTATTTCTCCTGTCTTTTTGAATGGATTGGTCGTTTTTGACTGTACTAATGGTGCTTGTTTAAATCTAGTGTCGATTTCGAAGTCGTGTCTATCTTCATTTAAATTGTTTATTTGATGCATTTTTTTTGTTTGCGTATTATAGTCGGGGGATCCTGCATAGATAAAAATGTTCGCTGGTGTTCGGTTAGTTGTTTTATGTCTCGTCTTATGGTTGTATACGTAGAGAATTTTTTCAAAGTTGATTAATTTATCTTCAATGTTATTTTCACTATTTATAATCCTAAGTTTTTGATTTACTGTTTTATGGAATTATTCTACGTCTGAAATGCTGTTTTTACTTGATGTGATTTCTAACTTTACATTTTCTTCTTGTAGCCAACTTTTTAGTGCTATACACAGAAATGCTGAATCTTTTTCTGATTTTATTTCTATTGGTTTGCCCATTTCAGTGAATACTTTCATAATTGCTCTCTTGGCTTCTAACCAATCTCTATAGTTTACTTCTACAAGTGTTGCAAATTTGGAGTAAATGTCAATGCATGAAAGAATTGTAATTTGTCGATCATGTAGAAGTCCATGACATATTTTTCTCTGATATTAAAAGTTTCTGGTGTTATCTCAAAAGTTAGTTTTGTATTTCTATTTTCTGTCTTTGCGATATTGCATACTGAGCATTCATTAATAATGTTTTGAATTAGGTTTTGAAAATCGGAAAAATTATATTTTTCTTCAAACAAATTAATCATTTTTTCGATTCCTGGATGTAATAATACTTTATGTTGTTTTAGGATTATTTCTTTAAATTGTGCAAACGTTTGAAGGTCATCTAACTTAATGCTAGATTTCGAGGTTTTTGTATTTGCGTTCAATCGTATTAGTTCAATAAAGGCTTGTTGGAATATAGGTTAATCTTGTTCATTATGGAAATATAGTACAGTTTTTTTACCGCAAAGATATCTATTAATTATATCCTTGCGTAAGCATTGGTCATTTCTTTGTATGTTATTTTTATGTTTGTTTTATAAAAGTAAGTTGTTGTTTCTGCTTTGTCTTCTGAACCTCTAATGAATTCTATTTGCCTGTTGAAATAATTAATGGGTTTTTCTACTATTGGAATGTTATTTTCATTATCCTCATGAGCACTATGTATTGTAGCTGCTGTGCTTTCTGTTGATCCTAAAAAGTTTTCTTCTATTTTAATTTTGGAAAGGGCATCTGCTACGTGATTTTTTTGGCCAGGTGAATATTAAATTTTGTAATAGTTGTTATTGGCAGGCGGTGGCCGATTCTTCTTTTTTATAGTATATTCCTTACCTATTATATGTTTCGGCCAAAAATCTTTTCGACATATAGTGTCGAAGATATGTTTCGGCCAAAAATCTTTTCGTTATATAGTGTCGAAGATATTGGCCGAAACACTAATTTTAAAGGACGAAATGTCCCGAGAACAAGAAAATTTAACTTTTCCACCGCAATATTCGAGAAGTTAACTTTAACCGAATATAGGCTATAACATCATCAGATGTGACAACAGGGTCTAGCCTAGAAACAAATATACGTTTCTTTGGTGGAATGCCAACGAGAGGCCGCGGTCCCGAAGCGTCAGCCGCAGTAGCAACGTTGGACAAGTCACCCAGCTTTTAGAGCTATCGGCAATTTCCATTGGAATGGGTAAACAAACACATCGCACACTACAATAGGCATCGTTTTTAAGCATCGTTTTAGATCATTCCCAGGTGATACCGGTAATTCCTTACTAATAGCATTCACAACCGGTCTCTTAAGCGATATCAATTGCTGTACATTAGGAGTGGACGGTGCATGAGACCGGTCGGGGATGATAAGAGACGCTGGCGGATCTACAGATACAGAAACACCCAAGGACTGGTCCTTTTACGTTTCGGAGACTCATTCATAAGCGATAGTCTCCACCGTTTTAATAAACTCCCTTAAAGTGTCAAAACTATCTCTAGTCCGCCTCATGAAAGAGCGCATCTCATTCTCGACCGCCGGCAAGCATCACATCCATTTTTTAAGCCACCACCTTTAGCAATAGACTTCTTGATTCTGCCTGTGTAACCTGCACACTTAACGTGAATCGCATTGTCACACAACCAACAAACAATATAATCATGGGAGTCAACCGCATTCAAAAGTCAGTCAAATACAAAAAAATAAAAAATAAAACTTGTAAAGTAAAAAATCTGTGCATAAGAATATACTGACCAGTTCTGACACAAGGGTTAATGTGCAGAGTCAGCCTTCACAACTAAAGAAATTAATAAGTAAGAATACACAAAAACAAAAACACGTATCACAGAGTCGCGGGTAGGCAGAAGACGAGAGCGCAAATCAATCAAGAATATATAATTATATGTCTGGTCTTTTCAGATAGGAAAAACAGATATTGTTTTTGTTGAATTAAAAGACGGGGCTTTATTCAATGAATGAATACCTAAAACTGAAGTACAAAGATGTCTTAGAGTAATATTTATAGGCTAAACTTGTGAGCCTTTAGTGGCGTGATCGGTATTGGTGCGATTTCAATCAAATTTGATTGGCCCGAATTTAATGCTGAATTAGCGTTCTCACGCTTTTGACTTTTAGGGGGACAATTGTTAGTGCAAGTGTCCAATTGTTTATTATAAAAAACGGATGTTTATAAGGTTTAGGGTATTGAAGTTGGATATATGACTCCCCCATCCTAAAGAAAATAGCCTGTCCTTAGGCGGATACATTGGGATATAGAGAGGGGTTTTTCTCAGCTGTAAATATTGGAGTATCAATTTTGTTTATAATTTGGGACTCAATTTTTCAACAATTGGGGTTTCGATTATTTCTGTGGGACCACGATTGTTATTTCATCGAAAATTCTTAATTATTAATTCTTGTGGCATTGCCTTAAACTTATAGATTAAGTATGTAATCAAACTTATTATAGTAAGTATAAAAGTGGTTAATGTAATAGTTTGAAATGCAGTATGTATAATATTTCGTATGTTCGTTAATTATCTCTTTTGTTTGGATAAAGGAAATAGGTTCTAGCCTGGTGAGATTGTTTGTTACATAAATACTTTGGATATAGTCAAGCAATGAATTTATTATTGATATTTCGTTTAGTTGTAAGGCAGAATCGTAAATTTTTATTATGTTATTGCCTTTTATTATTATATTTATCCATTATATATATTATATTACAGGCTAAAGGAGGCATGACAACCTATAAGTATTTTTTTTTATTTTCATTTAACATTACTTTTAAAAAAATTAAATAAGTTATAAATCTTACATCGGAGATGAGCCGACAAGAAATTTTTCCCGCTAACCATTGAGTTTTGGTCAATTTTGCTGTTTTTTTGTTTGGGGAAAAATCAAGGATATCAAAAGTATAGAAATAAATATTTTACTCCATAACGTCTTTTTCTAATCTAAACGATTCCAAAAAAACATGAAATTTTCAAGTGGTGCGGTTTTCATGACCGCCAGTGTATATATATTCTTGATCAGCATTAGAAGCTGAGTTGATATAGCCATGTCCGTCTCTCCGTCCATCCGTTCGTCCGTCTGTGCATATGCGTTTTACTCAGCCGTCTTAAGAGCTATCGGGCTGAAATTTTTTCGATGTTTTTTATTTGCCGTTAAAAATAAAGTATGAAAATCATTAGGATCGGTCCACTATATTATATAGCTCTAGAACAACTAGAAGAAACATTTTCATAAAAATTGGAATATGCTTTGAAATTTACATATGTGATAATATTGGATATAAAACCCCAGATCCCAAAATTTTAATTTGATCGGATAAATATAACACAAGTTACAGTCAATATAATAATCGGCTCTGCTTCCAGCTCTGCCGGCAGCGCTGCTTGCTGTCTACTACGTCTTTCGTCATCAACAGAGTGCATGCATACACACACAGACGCAACGCTACATAAACTGTATGTGTATGCGTGCGTGGCTTTGCTTTGGGAATGAGGGAAGAAGAAGAACAAATCGTAAAATAGAGAGTAAAATTGTTTTGTTTGTATAGTTGAGTTGCAGAAAACAAATTTTGAACATGTAAAATTATTATTACCAAAGACTGCAAGGGTATATAAACTTAGGCATAGCCGATGTTAGCTTCTTTGATATTTCTTCTTGAATTTGATTTGTAGTGTGTGACTTTTTGTCCTCCATTTCTTTCTTCAAAATGTTTCTCGTCTAACTTATTTATTTCTCCTGTCTTTTTGAATGGATTGGTCGTTTTTGACTGTACTAATGGTGCTTGTTTAAATCTAGTGTCGATTTCGAAGTCGTGTCTATCTTCATTTAAATTGTTTATTTGATGTATTTTTTTGTTTGCGTATTATAGTCGGGGGATCCTGCATAGATAAAAATGTCCGCTGGTGTTCGGTTAGTTGTTTTATGTCTCGTCTTATGGTTGTATACGTAGAGAATTTTTTCAAAGTTGATTAATTTATCTTCAATGTTATTTTCACTATTTATAATCCTAAGTTTTTCATTTACTGTTTTATGGAATCTTTCTACGTCTGAAATGCCGTTTTTACTTGATGTGATTTCTAACTTTACATTTTCTTCTTGTAGCCAACTTTTTAGTGCTATACACAGAAATGCTGAATCTTTGTCTGATTTTATTTCTATTGGTTTGCCCATTTCAGTGAATACTTTCATAATTGCTCTCTTGGCTTCTAACCAATCTCTATAGTTTACTTCTACAAGTGTTGCAAATTTGGAGTAAATGTCAATGCATGAAAGAATTGTAATTTGTCGATCATGTAGAAGTCCATGACATATTTTTCTCTGATATTAAAAGTTTCTGGTGTTATCTCAAAAGTTAGTTTTGTATTTCTATTTTCTGTCTTTGCGATATTGCATACTGAACATTCATTAATAATGTTTTGAATTAGGTTTTGAAAATCGGAAAAATTATATTTTTCTTTAAACAAATTAATCATTTTTTCGATTCCTGGATGTAATAATACTTTATGTTGTTTTAGGATTATTTCTTTAAATTGTGCAAACGTTTGAAGGTCATCTAACTTAATGCTAGATTTCGAGGTTTTTGTATTTGCGTTCAATCGTATTAGTTCAATAAAGGCTTGTTGGAATATAGGTTAATCTTGTTCATTATGGAAATATAGTACAGTTTTTTTACCGCAAAGATATCTATTAATTATATCCCTTGCGTAAGCATTGGTCATTTCTTTGTATGTTATTTTTATGTTTGTTTTATAAAGTAAGTTGTTGTTTCTGCTTTGTCTTCTGACCTCTAATGAATTCTATTTGCCTGTTGAAATAATTAATGGGTTTTTCTACTATTGGAATGTTATTTTCATTATCCTCATGAGCACTATGTATTGTAGCTGCTGTGCTTTCTGTTGATCCTAAAAGTTTTCGTCTATTTTAATTCTGGAAAGGGAATCTGCTACGTGATTTTTTTTGCGAGGTGAATATTATATTTTGTAATAGTTGTTATTGGCAGGCGGTGGCCGATTCTTCTTTTTACAGTATATTCCTTAACTATTATATGTTTCGGCCAAAAATCTTTTCGACATATAGTGTCGAAGATATGTTTCGGCCAAAAATCTTTTCGTTATATAGTGTCGAAGATATTGGCCGAAACACTAATTTTAAAGGACGAAATGTCCGAGAACAAGAAAATTTTAACTTTTCCACCGCAATATTCGAGAAGTTAACTTTAACCGAATATAGGCTATAACATCATCAGATGTGACAACAGGGTCTAGCCTAGAAACAAATATACGTTTCTTTGGTGGAATGCCAACGAGAGGCCGCGGTCCCGAAGCGTCAGCCGCAGTAGCAACGTTGGACAAGTCACCCACTGCAGCTTTTAGAGCTATCGGCAATTTCCATTGGAATGGGTAAACAAACACATCGCACACTACAATAGGCATCGTTTTTAAGCATCGTTTTAGATCATTCCCAGGTGATACCGGTAATTCCTTACTAATAGCATTCACAACCGGTCTCTTAAGCGATATAAATTGCTGTACATTAGGAGTGGACGGTGCATGAGACCGGTCGGGGATGATAAGAGACGCTGGCGGATCTACAGATACAGAAACACCCCAAGGACTGGTCCTTTTACGTTTCGGAGACTCATTCATAAGCGATAGTCTCCACCGTTTTAATAAACTCCCTTAAAGTGTCAAAACTATCTCTAGTCCGCCTCATGAAAGAGCGCATCTCATTATCGACCGCCCGGCAAGCATCACATCCATTTTTTAAGCCACCACCTTTAGCAATAGACTTCTTGATTCTGCCTGTGTAACCTGCACACTTAACGTGAATCGCATTGTCACACAACCAACAAACAATATAATCATGGGAGTCAACCGCATTCAAAAGTCAGTCAAATACAAAAAAATAAAAAATAAAACTTGTAAAAGTAAAAAATCTGTGCATAAGAATATACTGACCAGTTCTGACACAAGGGTTAATGTGCAGAGTCAGCCTTCACAACTAAAGAAATTAATAAGTAAGAATACACAAAAACAAAAACACGTATCACAGAGTCGCGGGTAGGCAGAAGACGAGAGCGCAAATCAATCAAGAATATATAATTATATATCTGGTCTTTTCAGATAGGAAAAACAGATATTGTTTTTGTTGAATTAAAAGACGGGGCTTTATTCAATGAATGAATACCTAAAACTGAAGTACAAAGATGTCTTAGAGTAATATTTATAGGCTAAACTTGTGAGCCCTTTAGTGGCGTGATCGGTATTGGTGCGATTTCAATCAAATTTGATTTAATGCTGAATTAGCGTTCTCACGCTTTTGACTTTTAGGGGGACAATTGTTAGTGCAAGTGTCCAATTGTTTATTATAAAAAACGGATGTTTATAAGGTTTAGGGTATTGAAGTTGGATATATGACTCCCCCATCCTAAAGAAAATAGCCTGTCCTTAGGCGGATACATTGGGATATAGAGAGGGGTTTTTCTCAGCTGTAAATATTGGAGTATCAATTTTGTTTATAATTTGGGACTCAATTTTTTCAACAATTGGGGTTTCGATTATTTCTGTGGGACCACGATTGTTATTTCATCGAAAATTCTTAATTATTAATTCTTGTGGCATTGCCTTAAACTTATAGATTAAGTATGTAATCAAACTTATTATAGTAAGTATAAAAGTGGTTAATGTAATAGTTTGAAATGCAGTATGTATAATATTTCGTATGTTCGTTAATTATCTCTTTTGTTTGGATAAAGGAAATAGGTTCTAGCCTGGTGAGATTGTTTGTTACATAAATACTTTGGATATAGTCAAGCAATGAATTAATATTGATATTTCGTTTAGTTGTAAGGCAGAATCGTAAATTTTTATTATGTTATTGCCTTTTATTATTATATTTATCCATTATATATATTATATTACAGGCTAAAGGAGGCATGACAACCTATAAGTATTTTTTTTATTTCATTTAACATTACTTTTAAAAAAATTAAATAAGTTATAAATCTTACATCGGAGATGAACCGACAAGAAATTTTTCCCGCTAACCATTGAGTTTTGGTCAATTTTGCTGTTTTTTTGTTTGGGGAAAAATCAAGGATATCAAAAGTATAGAAATAAATATTTACTCCATAACGTCTTTTTCTAATCTAAACGATTCCAAAAAAACATGAAATTTTCAAGTGGTGCGGTTTTCATGACCGCCAGTGTATATATATTCTTGATCAGCATTAGAAGCTGAGTTGATATAGCCATGTCCGTCTCTCCGTCCATCCGTTCGTCCGTCTGTGCATATGCGTTTTACTCAGCCGTCTTAAGAGCTATCGGGCTGAAATTTTTTTCGATGTTTTTATTTGCCGTTAAAAATAAAGTATGAAAATCATTAGGATCGGTCCACTATATTATATAGCTCTAGAACAACTAGAAGAAACATTTTCATAAAAATTGGAATATGCTTTGAAATTTACATATGTGATAATATTGGATATAAAACCCCAGATCCCAAAATTTTAATTTGATCGGATAAATATAACACAAGTTACAGTCAATATAATAATCGGCTCTGCTTCCAGCTCTGCCGGCAGCGCTGCTTGCTGTCTACTACGTCTTTCGTCATCAACAGAGTGCATGCATACACACACAGACGCAACGCTACATAAACTGTATGTGTATGCGTGCGTGGCTTTGCTTTGGGAATGAGGGAAGAAGAAGAACAAATCGTAAAATAGAGAGTAAAATTGTTTTGTTTGTATATTGATGAATTGACTGCAACCAAAGACTGCAAGGGTATATAAACTTAGGCATAGCCGATGTTAGCTTCTTTGATATTTCTTCTTGAATTTTGATTTGTAGTGTGTGACTTTTTGTCCTCCATTTCTTTCTTCAAAATGTTTCTCGTCTAACTTATTTATTTCTCCTGTCTTTTGAATGGATTGGTCGTTTTTGACTGTACTAATGGTGCTTGTTTAAATCTAGTGTCGATTTCGAAGTCGTGTCTATCTTCATTTAAATTGTTTATTTGATGTATTTTTTTTGTTTGCGTATTATAGTCGGGGGATCCTGCATAGATAAAAATGTTCGCTGGTGTTCGGTTAGTTGTTTTATGTCTCGTTTTATGGTTGTATACGTAGAGAATTTTTTCAAAGTTGATTAATTTATCTTCAATGTTATTTTCACTATTTATAATCCTAAGTTTTTGATTTACTGTTTTATGGAATTATTCTACGTCTGAAATGCTGTTTTTACTTGATGTGATTTCTAACTTTACATTTTCTTCTTGTAGCCAACTTTTTAGTGCTATACACAGAAATGCTGAATCTTTGTCTGATTTTATTTCTATTGGTTTGCCCATTTCAGTGAATACTTTCATAATTGCTCTCTTGGCTTCTAACCAATCTCTATAGTTTACTTCTACAAGTGTTGCAAATTTGGAGTAAATGTCAATGCATGAAAGAATTGTAATTTGTCGATCATGTAGAAGTCCATGACATATTTTTCTCTGATATTAAAAGTTTCTGGTGTTATCTCAAAAGTTAGTTTTGTATTTCTATTTTCTGTCTTTGCGATATTGCATACTGAGCATTCATTAATAATGTTTGAATTAGGTTTTGAAAATCGGAAAAATTATATTTTTCTTCAAACAAATTAATCATTTTTTCGATTCCTGGATGTAATAATACTTTATGTTGTTTTAGGATTATTTCTTTAAATTGTGCAAACGTTTGAAGGTCATCTAACTTAATGCTAGATTTCGAGGTTTTTGTATTTGCGTTCGATCGTATTAGTTCAATAAAGGCTTGTTGGAATATAGGTTAATCTTGTTCATTATGGAAATATAGTACAGTTTTTTTACCGCAAAGATATCTATTAATTATATCCCTTGCGTAAGCATTGGTCATTTCTTTGTATGTTATTTTTATGTTTGTTTTATAAAAGTAAGTTGTTGTTTCTGCTTTGTCTTCTGAACCTCTAATGAATTCTATTTGCCTGTTGAAATAATTAATGGGTTTTTTCTACTATTGGAATGTTATTTTCATTATCCTCATGAGCACTATGTATTGTAGCTGCTGTGCTTTCTGTTGATCCTAAAAAGTTTTCTTCTATTTAATTTTGGAAAGGGCATCTGCTACGTGATTTTTTTGGCCAGGTGAATATTAAATTTTGTAATAGTTGTTATTGGCAGGCGGTGGCCGATTCTTCTTTTTTATAGTATATTCCTTACCTATTATATGTTTCGGCCAAAAATCTTTTCGACATATAGTGTCGAAGATATGTTTCGGCCAAAAATCTTTTCGTTATATAGTGTCGAAGATATTGGCCGAAACACTAATTTTAAAGGACGAAATGTCCGAGAACAAGAAAATTTTAACTTTTCCACCGCAATATTCGAGAAGTTAACTTTAACCGAATATAGGCTATAACATCATCAGATGTGACAACAGGGTCTAGCCTAGAAACAAATATACGTTTCTTTGGTGGAATGCCAACGAGAGGCCGCGGTCCCGAAGCGTCAGCCGCAGCAGCAACGTTGGACAAGTCACCCACTGCAGCTTTTAGAGCTATCGGCAATTTCCATAGGAATGGGTAAACAAACACATCGCACACTACAATAGGCATCGTTTTTAAGAGATCATTCCCAGGTGATACCGGTAATTCCTTACTAATAGCATTCACAACCGGTCTCTTAGGCGATATCAATTGCTGTACATTAGGAGTGGACGGTGCATGAGACCGGTCGGGATGATAAGAGACGCTGGCGGATCTACAGATACAGAAACACCCCAAGGACTGGTTCTTTTACGTTTCGGAGACTCATTCATAAGCGATAGTCTCCACCGTTTTAATAAACTCCCTTAAAGTGTCAAAACTATCTCTAGTCCGCCTCATGAAAGACCGCATCTCATTCTCGACCGCCCGGCAAGCATCACATCCATTTTTAAGCCACCACCTTTAGCAATAGACTTCTTGATTCTGCCTGTGTAACCTGCACACTTAACGTGAATCGCATTGTCACACAACCAACAAACAATATAATCATGGGAGTCAACCGCATTCAAAAGTCAGTCAAATACAAAAAAATAAAAAATAAAACTTGTAAAAGTAAAAATCTGTGCATAAGAATATACTGACCAGTTCTGACACAAGGGTTAATGTGCAGAGTCAGCCTTCACAACTAAAGAATTAATAAGTAAGAATACACAAAAACAAAACACGTATCACAGAGTCGCTGGTAGGCAGAGACGAGAGCGCAAATCAATCAAGAATATATAATTATATATCTGGTCTTTTCAGATAGGAAAAACAGATATTGTTTTTGTTGAATTAAAAGACGGGGCTTTATTCAATGAATGAATACCTAAACTGAAGTACAAAGATGTCTTAGAGTAATATTTATAGGCTAAACTTGTGAGCCCTTTAGTGGCGTGATCGGTATTGGTGCGATTTCAATCAAATTTGATTTAATGCTGAATTAGCGTTCTCACGCTTTTGACTTTTAGGGGGACAATTGTTAGTGCAAGTGTCCAATTGTTTATTATAAAAAACGGATGTTTATAAGGTTTAGGGTATTGAAGTTGGATATATGACTCCCCCATCCTAACTGTCCTTAGGCGGATACATTGGGATATAGAGAGGGGTTTTTCTCAGCTGTAGATATTGGAGAATCAATTTGTTTATAATTTGGGACTCAATTTTTTCAACAATTGGGGTTTCGATTATTTCTGTGGGACCATAATTGTTATTTGATCGAAAATGCTTAATTATTAATTCTTGTGGCATTGCCTTAACTTTTAGATAAGTATGTAATCAAACTTATTATAGTAAGTATAAAAGTGGTTAATGTAATAGTTTGAAATGCAGTATAATATTTCGTATGTTCGTTAATTATTTCTTTTGTTTGGATAAAGGAAATAGGTTCTAGCCTGGTGAGATTGTTTGTTACATAAATACTTTGGATATAGTCAAGCAATGAATTTATTATTGATATTTCGTTTAGTTGTAAGGCACAATCGTAAATTTTTATTATGTTATTGCCTTTTATTATTATATTTATCCATTATATATATTATATTACAGGCTAAAGGGGGCATGACAACCTATTAGTATTTTCTTTATTTTCATTTAACATTACTTTTAAAAAATTAAATAAGTTATAAATCTTACATCGGAGATGAGCCGACAAGAAATTTTTCCCGCTAACCATTGAATTTTGGTCAATTTTGCTGTTTTTTTGTTTGGGGAAAAATCAAGGATATCAATAGTATAGAAATAAATATTTTACTCCATAACGTCTTTTTCCTAGTAAATTAACTTTTTGTTAATAAAGAAACCTTATTCTCTTATTTTTATCTAAACGATTCCAAAAAAACATGAAATTTTCCAGTGGTGCTGTTTTCATGACCGCCAGTGTATATATATTCGTGATCAGCATTAGAAGCTGAGTTGATATAGCCATGTCCGTCTCTCCGTCCATCCGTCCGTCCGTCTGTGCATATGCGTTTTACTCAGCCGTCTTAAGAGCTATCGGGCTGAAATTTTTTTCCATGTTTTTTATTCCCCGTTAAAAATAAAGTATGAAAACCATTAGGATCGGTCCACTATATCATATAGCTCTAGAAGAACTAGAAGAAACAGTTTCATTAAAATTGGAGTATGCTTTGAAATTTACATATGTGATAATATTGGATATAAAACCCCAGATCCCAAAATTTAAATTTGATCGATAAATATAACACAAGTTACAGTCAATATATAATAATAAAATTTAATTTTGTGGAAAGTTAAAGAAAAAAAAAAATGGGTAAAATTACCCGTAAAATCACGGCTCTAGGCCAGGGGTGGTAGCCCCTTCTCAGAGCTAAACGGATCCAAAAGCCAAGAATATCGCGGGCATCAAAGGAAAGAAAAATTACCACTAATGAAAGCCAATCAGAATCTGAATATGACGAAGTAGAAATACAGAAATGCCAAAATCCAATGACTCGGCACCAAAGGAGAATAAAGATCCAACAGAAATGTCAAATGGCAAATCGCAAAATAACTTCTATATTATAACAATACACACAAGGACTATTTGTGGTGTATGTAGACAGAGTAGATGGAAATAACAAAGAGAGCATTAAAAGCAGATTACCAATTAATCCATTAGAGCTAATGCAGTTTTGTTTAAACTAAAAGTCAAAGACATAATAACTGTCAATAAAATAGGATATGGACGTTGCAAGGTAGAATTTAAATCGGCAGCTGCAGCCAACATATTTATCGCATCGGACTTAAAAAATATGACTATGAACCCAAGTTACTAAAGCATTTCCTATACAAAACTGGAATCATATTCCTGATCCCACAAGATTCTCAGACGAAGAACTTAAGGAGTATATCTCAACACCAGTGGACATACACGAGATTATTCGTGTGCGTAGCAAGGAGAAGGACAATCTAATTGCAACATCTAGAGTTAAAATAGTTTCAAAGGATCTCAAATACCACAGAAATAACTTTCCTATACTCAAAAGTTCCAGTAAGACCTTTTGTACCTTTTAATCAATGCTACAGATGCTTCAGATTAATCACTTTGCGCAACACTGCAAACAGTTAGACCAAAAGTGCAGCAAATGCTCCCTGTCACATGATAAAGAAAAAACCTGCACACAAACTATTTGTATCAATTGCAAAGAAATCACCCAGCTACCTCGATCGACTGCCCCGCTCGCAAGAGAGCCTTTGCCATACAGAAATGTATGACAATAGAGAATCTATCCAGAAATGAGATAAAATTAGATATCCAGCTCTTTTCCAAAGACAAAATACGATAGACACTAATGATACAACACAATTTCCCATTCCAACATGGCAAAGACATCTACAACCCCAACTCTGCAGAACAACACAAAATTATCAACAGAACAACTACACGCTCACATCCCATATAATAAAACTTAGGAAACATTCAAAACAGACGAAATGAAGAGAGAAACTCTTCTGAAACAATGAGTACCTGGAAAGCGACTCTAAATGAACACAAATTACTTTAAATGAGAAATACGTTAACACACATGCAAACAACACATTTAACCAACACCCCCAACCATTACATCCCAATCTAATCAGTGTACTGACAGCCCTCTGCTCTTGAAATGGCAAAAGAAGGCTTATCACAGCTGGCTATAGACATATCCTCATTTATAACTAATCCAAACATTCAACTAAATTCAGTCCACTATAAATTTTTAGAGACACTAAGAGATAGAATCGCACAAACTAACACAAAAATAGATATTATAAAAATAAACCAACTTAATTAAATTCAAATCTTAATCCTTACTTAGTACCTTACACTCAACATCTTATTATAGACATATGAAGATTCTACAGTACAATATACAGAGCCTAACGCATAACAATAATAAACATCTACTAGAAATATTTTTAATAAACAACGACATTGATATAGCAATTATATCTGAAATCTGGGTCACAAATAATGCTAATTGTAGTTTAGCGAATTACAACTTTATTTGCAACCCCAGAGCAGATGGATATGGCGGAGTAGGCATATACCAAAAAACTATATAAAATTCACACAATTAAATTGCATTAGTGAAGTAGAAGTGATTTCAGTGTCCACTATGAACCTGAAACATAACATAAATATATTTAGCGTCTATGCAGCGCAAAGTTTAAGTGATGATCTTTTTGAGAAAGGATGCAAAGAAATTCTAATGAGGGCAAACCAGACTAATGGTTTAACAATCATAGGAGGAGATCTTAACGCCAAATCACAAATATGGGGAAACACGATTCAAAACAACAGAGGAAACATCCTAGAACAATTACTATAAACAACAACTTTTATTGTCTTAACAATGGCAGCCCCACATATTCACACAACGCATCGTACTTTTCTACCTTAGACATCACATTAATTAACAACTACAACCTCAACCCAAAGTGGACAGTGACAACGCAAAAATATAAAACAGCAACCATTTACCAGTTATACTAGAACTAGACGAAACATACGAAGTACAGAATCAAAAAAGGACAAATCACAAGAAAATACTTCAAGCCTTCTCAAAAATTCACATTTCTTCACTGGACAACCTGACATCAATAGACCCAAAAATAGATACATACCAAAAAATATTGGGATGAACATTGTGACAGACTTTTTAGACTTAGAAACGCGTGCAGACAGAAATATTATAAAACAAAACTTCACACGGACGCATTAATTTATTTAAAAAGCAATTGAACAACTACTTACATAAAGTTAGAAAAACAATATAGACGAGCTAATGGACGAAATTTCAAAAAACTAATTCAGCAAAAGAAATGTGGCAAAAAATTACAGCCCTTAAACAATATATAAAACTTAACCGACAAAAAACGATAAACTGATGAGGATCATGAAAAATTTCTTCAACAAATGGCGACGGTACCTGACACTTCAGTCTGCATTAGAATGAAATCACCTAACACCTGGCTAATACCCGCTAGCAACTCAAACTTTACTGACAACGATTTACTTGACTTTTAATTCCCGCAACCCGGACTCAGCAAAAGGTCCAGACAATATCTCATATAGAATGCTTCTAGCCTTACCACCCTCAGAAATTCAAATTTTGGTATCCCTGCTAAATGAGACTCTAGACAACGGTGACATACCAGCTAGTTGGAGAAAATAAAAGTAGTACCTGTCCCTAAAAAGACTCTAGACTCAGCTATAATAACAAACAATAGACCTATTTGCCTACTAAGCGTTGTTTTCAAAACAAGGATGGAAATCCATATAAACAACAACAATTATGCCCCCGAGATCTTACGGCTTCCGTAAACACCACTCCACATCGCACTTCATCAATGACGTTTTAAACAATATAGCAAATTTGAAAGCTAGGGGCATGCACGTTTGTGCATCTGTACTAGATCTAAACAAAGCTTTCGACTCTGTTAATATTCCCATTCTAGGCAACAAGCTAATAGATTTAGGTTTCGATCACAGACACATACAATTCATTTACAACTACCTTAAAGAAAGAGTTTTGACTATGGGAAGAACAGAAATAAAAATAAGAAAGGAGTAGTCCATACTTTTCAATTTATACACAGCTGAGCTGCACAAGATAAGCAACCAAATTAACAGCATACTATTTCAATATGCTGATGACTTTTTCCTGGTATGTTACCATAAAAACTTTTCAGACGCTAAAACATATTAGAAAGACAAGTTACAGAATTTAGTAAAATGTGTAATAAAATCAACCTGTCATTCAACCCGAACAAATCTGCTGCTTTAGATTTTAATTTAAGACGTAAACCCCTACAAATAATATGCAATAACGTAGCTATAAGGGACGTAGATAAAATTAACTACTTAGGAAGACTGATTAGCACCAATAATTCCACGACCCAACACATAAAGGAAACAATTGCTAAGTCAACAAACAAATATGTTTCTTCATATGATTAATGGCTGTCGTTTTGGCACCCATCCCAAAATGCAATCTTTTCTATAAGGCCTTTACAAGGAACAGGTATGAATATGCAAGCTCTTCATTTGCAAATACAACTAAAACAGTAATGGGCATCATAAATACTCATGCTAACTTACATTTAAGGAAGGCATTGGGCTTATTAGATCAACTCCACTTATATAATATACCACCTAGCGGCCGAACTTCCACCAAAGTATAGAATTAAATTTTCCACAGCAAAAGAACTGATCAGGGTCTTCGCTTATGGCCTGCCAGCAGCGTCGCTTCTGTCCAGTGTCTTTCATGCTAATAAAACAAGTTATGCCAAAGTGTATGCTGAATTTAAAGATGTCCTGGACAACATTACACCCATAGAGCCAACTCCTATACGCACACGAAAAATCTTCATAGATGCCAATTTTTCCAAAGGTGCCTTTAAAAACATAAGACATGCAAATGAAACAATGATACTCTCCCTGTATAAAGAAAATATTAAGAACTTAAATTCAAAAAATTTTGACCTGATTTACACAGATGGTTCAGTTTCTGAAGATTTTACTGGAAGTGCTTTTTTTCACTTGGGCTCCAACATCACAAAAAGCTATTACAGCAATAAAAAACTGTCATCATTGACTGCGGAACTCACAGCTTTGGAAAAAGCAGTGGAGTTTGCTGATTCGAATCACCTCTTCAAAGTAGCGTTCCTAACAGACAGTCTTGGAGCAATCCAAACAATTAGAAACCCAAAGAACAATAATTGCATTGCTCAAAGAATCCTTAAAAATATAGAAAATAGTTATAATATCATCTCAGTCGAAATACACCACATACCTAGTCAAGTCACTCAAACATAAAAGAAAACGATTTAGCTGATACCGCAGCCAAAAATGCCAGACACGATGGAGTGTTCACGCACATAAGCTGGACAATCAACGATGCTATCATTCATATATACAACAAAATTAAACTAGAATGGGAAAGAGCGTACAATGAATTTTGTATAGATCGAAACAAAGGATACTGCCTTCTATATCCTTATGTGTCATCACAACCATGGTTCCAGGGAAAAAACCAATTCCATAGACTGGAGATAAAACAACTAAACAGAATACTAAGCGGTCACGCATTTGACAAAAACACTCTATTTAAAATGAAAGTCGTTGACAACAACTTATGCGACACCTGTAACATTACAGAAGATATCTCACATATTATTTTAAATTGTTCAAAATACACAAACACCCGAATGAACTTCCCAACAGTAACAAAGTATAACGATATATATCAATTACTCGCGCAAGAGCCTATCGCCAACTACAAATCGATAACACAATTTACTAAGGCTGCCAACATAGAACTCTAACAATCTAATCCACATATAAATAAATTAAATTAAATAGCTAATTCATTTATAACAAAAACCAAAATACGAAACTCATCATCACGAATACGCTGTGGCGTTAACCTGTTATACACAGGGAGGCCAAAGAAATCTTCTGTTCAGAAGAAACTTAATATCAAAAAAAAAAAAAAAACACAAGTTGCAGTCAATATAATAATCGGCTCTGCTCCCAGCTGTGCCAGCAGCGCTGCTTGCTGTCTACTACGTCTTTCGTCATCAACATAGTACATGCATACACACACAGACGCAACGCTACATAAACTGTATGTGTATGCGTGCGTTGCTTTGCTTTGGAAATGAGGGAAGAAGAAGAACAAATCGTAAAATAGAGAGTAAAATTGTTTTGTTTGTATATTGATGAATTGAGTTTCAGAAAACAAACATGTAAAATTATTATTACCAAGGACTGCAAGGGTATATAAACTTCGGCATAGCCGATGTTAGCTTCTTTGCTATTTTTTATACCCTTGCAAAAAGGGTATATTAATTTTGGTCAGAAGTGTGCAACGCATAGAAGGAAGCATTTCCGACCATATAAAGTATATATATTCTTGATCAGCACGACGAGACGAGTTCAAATAGCTATGTCCGTCCGTCCGTCCGTCCGTCTGGATCAACGCAAACTCCTCCTAGACCGTAAGAGCTACAGAGCTGAAATTTTGCATGTAGGCTTGTATATACTGCAGGCGATGTATATCTCGGATTCAGACGGATCGGATCACTATATCATATAGCTCCCATACAAATGACAAAGTCACGAACAGTGACTTTTCTTAATAACTTCGTTATTTTTTGAGCTATTGTCGTGAAATTTAATATTGGTAAGTTAATTTCACATATAAACGACTACGCCAAATTTGATCAAGATCGAATGACTATATCATATAGCTCCCATAGGAACGATCTTTCGAAAACAGTGACTTTTGTCAATAACGTCGTTAATTTTGCCGCGATTGCTTACAAATTAAACATTTGTTAGTTTAATATATCTGTTAATGACTGTGCCAAATTTGATAAGCATCGGGTAACTATATCATATAGCTCCCATAGGAACAATCGGTGGAAAACAGTGACTTTGATCAATATCTTCGTTATTTCCTATGTAGGCCGTTCTTTCGGAACATTAGCCTTTTTAGCTTAAACGTTTTTCCACTTTGATGGCTATAGGTAAGGAAAGAGTTACCAAAATATTCCAAGGGTATACAAACTTTGACGCGGTCGAAGTTAGCCCCGGCCCTCTGGTTTTTGTTTTTTTTTTTGCTTCTGCACTATAGATGTTTTTCTTCTGATTGTTGTTGTTGATAATAAATGTAGCCGCGTTCAGACGCTGGCCTGGCTCTAGCTCATGTTACGCTTGTGCATACATTGCTGACGTGAATATATCATATTGTCACTCATAATTACTGTCTTTAGTTCTTTCGTAAAGTTAATTTATAATATTGAATTTTAATTCGCGAAGTTTTGGGTTAAATTGAATAACATTTATATATATTAATATCAAAACCTTAATAAACGCAAATATAATTTTGTTGGCGCTGCTTAGTTTTTGATTTCTTTATATTATTTGGTCCCACCCGCGTTCTCAATTTACAGTTCATAGTTTGTTTTTGTTTGTGTGGTGTTGGTGCTCTCTATTCTTTTGTTTCTCTTTTGATCACGTTCGCGCCCGTTAACTTCGCGCTGGTGATAAGTTTTTGTTGTGTGTTTTAATACAGAAAAAAAAAATATATATAGTTGAGTTGTTTGGTAGTTTTGAAATCATCTTTAAACCAGAGGGCCGGGGCTAACTTCGACCGCGTCATAGTTTGTATACCCTTGCAACTTTTTTGGTAACTTTTTCCTTACCTATAGCCATTAAAGTAGAAAACGTTTTATCTAAAAGGCTAATATTTGCGAAAGAACGGCCTACAATCTTAGCATAGGAAATAACGAAGATATTGATCAATCACTGTTTTCCTCCGATCGTTAGTCAAATTTGGCACAGTCATTAATAGATTTATTAAACTAACAATGTTTAATTTGAAAACAATAGCGTCAAAAGTAACGAAGTTATTGACAATAGTCACTGTTTTCGAAAGATCGTTCCAATGGGG
>NW_025814227.1:0-49243 GCF_018902025.1 Drosophila willistoni
GAAGCTGGCCTGGTGATAGTAGTAACGGGCTTATTTTGCTATGATGGGCATCTGTAAATACTCGGGAAATTTCGGTTTGAATTCGTTGCAAATTCCCTGCAATAACTGTCATCTGAGTAGTTAGCGTGATATACCATTGCAATGCCTTTACCGGCATTGTCCTGGACCTTCGTCATGTCGTTCATTTCTTGTTCCATTAGTTTCATCTGATTTTCAATTGTGGCTTCATCTCGTTTAAAGATATTTATCGTTGAATCAATTACAGATGTCTGATTTTGCAGCAAGTTTAATAAGTAATCTTCATTTGATTTAACTTTTCGTATGGTGCCTGACAGCTCTGTTGCATACTTTGAGTCCAGCACACCAAATAAGCCGTTCGCAATGTTCCAATTATATCGAAAGGCGATCGTCGTTGGCGTTCTATGTGAAGGAGATCATTTCCTTCTGTCCGTAGCTCTGAGTTGACATGCTCGAAGTGCCTCTGCATTGCGACTCTTTGTTGCCACCGTGCTTTTGCGATCTAGCGGTTGATCAGGTCGTTTCTTTAAGTGCCGTAATTCATATGCAAATCCTGTTTCTTGAATTTGCTTAATGATCACTCTCCGTGCTTGGTCCAACTCTTCCAACTCTAACTGAGCGTGGTTTCCTGTTCTGCTTGTGACAAAACCGTAGCACATACGCCACTATTCGCTAAAGCCGGTAAAACGAATTTCTGTGATTTACCGTATATATCCATTCAATCTTGTTGTTTGCCGTGGCAGTCACCATGCTGAATACCTTGGTTTTCTTCATAGCGGTATCCATCGTGTGCTCTGTAGGCTTAAATGGTGCTGGCCAGCCACGTTGTGGTCCATGCAAAAATAGTGGTATATACAACCATAATGTGCGCTAAGGTGAACTACTAATATGCCTCGAGACAGAACATCAGCTGCGATGAGCGCTGATGACACATGACGCCATTGCCATGGATGTGATACTGCGTGTATTTTTGTCAACCGATTAGCCACAAACGTGTGGAAATGTGATGCCCGTGATTAATCCACGAGAGTACTACTGTTGAGTCTGACCAGAGAAATGATTCCACACTTTCTGATCCGAATTGGAGATCCTGTCGAACTCTATCCGTGAGTTCAGCTCCAAGTACAGCTGCACATAGTTCCAGCCTGGGCAGTGTCTGTTTGTCCAGGGGAGCCACTCTCGACTTGGCGCACAACAATCTGACCGAATTTGGCCATTTTTATAGGTTGATCGGACATAAACTACCGCACCATACGCCTTTTCTGATGCATCAACAAATGTATGCAATACCTTTGTAGTGGGGACCTTGCCATCAAAAATATGCATTGGAATTTTCATGTGGCTTAATGCCTGTACATCCTCTCAACATGTTGAAGAAACATTTTCGCTCTTATCACTACCGGTGCGAACAGTCCTAGAGGATCAAAGATTTGACCGACTTCGGATAGCACTCGTCTGGTTATTCCTTTTGTATGTCTTTGAGCCTTTCCACATAATTGGTCTTCTTGGGTGCCCATATGATTCCCAATGTTTTGACACTTGTTTGTTCCAGTGTGTCACCGAGATTGATGTCAGCAATCGTATCTTCCTTTGGAATTTCTTTAGAAGTTGACTGCTATTTGAACACCATTTTCGTTAGTTGAAACCCTTAGGTTTCAAGATTTCTAGAAGCTCTTGTCTTATTTGCAGGGCTTCTGGTAAACTGTCTGCTCCTGTGAGACAATCATCAACATGAAAGTCATTTTTTAATGCTGATGCTCCAGACGACAATTTTTCAATGTTTTTCAGTCCCAAATATTGCAGACACTTCGTCGCTAAATATGGGGCTGACGTGGTTCCATAAGTTACTGTTTTTAAACGATAAAACTTTAGTTCTTGACTTGGATCCTCTCTTCACATAATCATCTGCTTGAATTGATCGGCAGGGTTTATCCAAACTTGGCGATACATTTTTTCAATATCTGCCGTGAACACATATTTGTGTGTCCTGAACCGCAGAAGAATTGAGAAGAGTTGACTCTGTACAACTGGTCCAGGATATAAAATGTCGTTCAGTGATTTTCCTGATGACGTTTTACATGATGCATCAAATAGCACTCTTAGATTGGTGGTGGTACTTTCTGGTTTTAGTACACAATGATGCGGTATAAAGTAATGGTTCTTGGGAATTTGTTCTACCATTACTTGCTTCATATGTCCAAGCTGTTCATATTCTGACATAAATTTTACATACTCCTTTTTTATGTCAGGTTTCATTCGCCTCTCTAACGACATGAATCTTCTTATGGCTACTTCCCGAGATTCTCCAAAAGATGACGCCTCTTCAGCAAATGGAAGCTTTACAAATAGTCGATTGTCCGCCGCCGTGTGTAGGTTATCGAGGAAGAATTTTTCACAATACTCTTCCTCCGGACTCCTGTACCTTTTTATTGGCTCTAGTGTGTCTAGCTGCCAGAATCTTTCCAGTGATTCCTCTGGATTCGTCATGCCTACCATACATGTGATTGAAGCTGACGTTGACATATTAATTCTGCCAGCAACAATCCATCCAAACTCTGAGTTTTGTAATGTTCGACGGTTTCGATTGCCCCGTCTTCTTTCTGGTAGCAGTATAGCATAGTGATCATCAGCTCCCAACAGCATATCAATTTTTCCGGGTTTATCAAATGTTGGGTGCGCTAATTGAATGTTGTCTGGTAATGTGACTTTCTGCGTTATTTGTTCTGTGGGTTGGTCACCTATTATGTGTGGCAATACAAATGCCTCAACTAGCATTGCGAACTTGTTGTATCTTGACCTTACAACCAAGCTTACTCGCGCCTTGCTTATCTGTGGTTGACCACCCACTCCATTTATATGCACATGAGTCTCGCTAATTTTTAACGATAACTTCTTTACCAGTCTCTCTGAGACGAGATTTACTTGAGAGCCGCTATCCAAGAGTGCTCGAAATTCTCCTTTCGTTTCATTGATCCCTTTTACCACTACCTTGGCCGTTGCCAACAGGGTGTATTTTCTGCCAATTCCATACGCAGAAGCTGCAGAAGCAGATGTAGCAATTTGGTTGCCTGTTTCTAAATGCAACATTGTGTTATGTTTTTTATCGCATTTAAAGCATCCCCTCCAAGAGCAATTTTTTGCCACATGGTCCGGCTTGAAGCAATTGACACACAATTTGTGTCTCTGCACCCAATTAAGCCGCTCTGCTGCGGATTTGATTTTGAACTTTTCACATTGGAAGAGTTTGTGCTTCGCTCTTTCGCAGAAAGCACACAGGGTACTGTTGTCCCAGATGCTGTTGTGCATGTCTTCCTTGGACTTGGTTTTTCAATGCTGCGATTTTCGTTTCTTGGTTTCCCAATCGCCTCTAATGTTAGGAAGCGCTGTTCCAAGAAGGATAGGAAGTCCTTTACTTCCTGCAGATCCCTTGTGTTGGAAAGAGATTGCTCATATAGTGCGTGGTTGAATCTATCCAATTTTCTTGTCATATGAAACATTATGACAGCATCTGACGATTCCATATTGACGCCTACATTTTTTAAGGCTTGCAATGATTCAAAAATGTTATCATGCAAATTCTTTATAGAAGCTGCGTCATTTCCCACATTTGGGTGATCAAACAGCTTTGCCAGTATGGCTGTTACTAGAACTCGTTTGTTATTAAAACGTTCCTGCAACACTGACCAAGCAGTGTTGTAATTGGCTTCTGTTAATTCCAGGTGCCGTATCAATCTCTCTGCTTCTCCAGAAAGATTTGATTTTAATGAACCACCTTTTTATAGATGTCATGAAATTGTTGCCATTTCAGATAATCCCCATCAAATTTTGGAATGGGAATTTTGCGTAGTTGCAATGTTTGTATCGATTGCAATACCGGTGGTGATTGTATCACTACATTTTCTGCTGGTGCCACACAGAATTTCAGCATTGTATTTTCTGCGGCCACAAACGTAGCTATATTATATCCGGCTTCGGCTGGATTTTCAGCTAGCCGATGAATCTCATAATGGATTTCTTCAATTTGCATCCATAATTTGTCGACTACCGATTTCTAAGTCATTTTATCTTTTTTTTAGCGGACGTTGACGATACTATGCGCAGTACGTTCAAGTGGCCCTACGACACCAGGACAAAGCCTGTTACGCGCGAGCCCAAGGAGATAACTGCCCACCTCCCACCCGACCGACCGAGGGGTGCAGCCGTATAACGCACGGCACGAATCGCGTGGACAAAATTCATAATAGAAAAGACAGACAAACACATAATACTATAGCTATCTATTAACTAAATGGGATAGGATAGATGTTTTAAGCATATTAATAGAAAACTCTGAGCCGATTACAGGGGATAGAAGATTGTAATCAGAGCAGAGGACCCTAAAAGGTTCATGCATAGCATAGTTAGAAGAACAACGACTAAAGGATAAAGGTATTAAAGGATGTCTACTCCGTCTACATGGTACCGACAGATTCACCTGAGCTAATAACTCAGGCGAGTCAATATCACCAATTAGGAGCTTGTGCATAAAAATGACACCAAGCATAATTCTACGGTTAGTTAGGGACGGAAGGTTAATCAAAAGAAGTCTACTAGAATACGAAGGCAAATTGACATTGCGATCCCAGCTTAAGCCACGAAGAGCAAATAGCAAGAACTGCTTTTGAACGGATTCTAGTCTAATCTGGTGCGACTCATATTGAGGTGACCAAATACAAGATCCATACTCTAAAATAGGACGGACAAGCGAAGTAAAAAGAACTTTAGTTGTATAGGGGTCATCAAATTCTTTTGACCATCTTTTAATGAAACCCAGGACACTCATGGCCTTTGCGACCGTGGTGGAAATATGGGTGTTAAAATTTAACTTATGGTCCATAAGTACGCCCAAATCATTCATATTATTTAGACGTTCTAAAGGGCTGTTGTTTAGAATATAAGTGACCAGTTGAGGAGAGTTACGAAAAAAAGTCATTACCTTACATTTGGTAGTGTTAAGATTTAGTAGATTAAACTGGCACCAGGATTTTTATGCAGAGGAATAATATACGACTCCTTCCAAATAGATGGAAAAGAGGAAGATTCTACAGACAATAGAAACAATTTTAAAATGGGTTTACATAATGCGTTTGCACAGAACTTGAGTATACATCCAGGAATACCGTCTGGCCCCGGAGAATAAACAGGTTTAACTAATTTAAGTTCGCTAAGAATAGAACTTTCATCAATCACTGGATTGAAAATGCAATTAGCCTTTTTTAAATGATAAGGATACGGACTTGCTCGATATTCCGTTGAGGAATAAGTTGTTTTGAAAAAACTCGCAAACATATCGGCAATTGCCTGATCAGTACTCGCTTTTTTATTTTGAAAAGACAAAAAAGATGGGTGCACAGAGGTCTTACGTTTAGAATTAACAAAATTATAAAATTGTTTAGGGTCAGAAGAAAACTGAAGCTTACACCGCTGAAGATAATTCTTATAGCATTGTGTATTAAGCATCATGAATTTTGAACGAGCGACTGTATACAGAGCATAATCTGATGAACGACGTGTTTTTTGGAACTTCTTATAATATCGTGTCTTCACATTTTTCAAATTGGATAGCTCGCGAGAGAACCAGGGAGGTTTGTTAAGCCGCTCCAGCCTACCAAGAGGCGCACAAATATCAAAGAGTGAATTCAGAGTATCATAGAAAAAACGAACAGCCGAGTTCATATCACTACAACTGTACAGATAAGACCAATCGGTAGTAGCAATGTTTTCATTAAGGCTGGCAAAGTCAGTCTTACGAAAGCACCTAGTTAGTGGTAACTCATTTGAACCAAGTAATGGTGAAAGCAAGGGCAAATCAATTTTTAAATTTAATGTACGATGAAATTTGTCTTCTGGAAGAACAAATGGTTCGATCCTAGAAACCTCACAATAAGAAGAATCCAATACAAAAATAAGATCTAGCGATTTTCCATTAGAATTTAAGACAGGATTGACTTGGGATAAAGATAAGCCTAGAAGGCCATCAATAAAGTCATGTGACAAAGAGGGCAGCAACGTGGTAGATTCATCTGTTAGTGACCATGCTAAAGCGGGTAAATTAAAATCACCTACAACTATGAGCATGTCTTGACTCGAAACTAAAGAGGAGACAAACTGAATTGCCTCTAAATGATTTAAATATACCACCATGTTTGACAATGGTGGAATATAGGAACAAGTAATGAAAGCATTAAAAGATTTAAAATTTACTTTAACACCGACAAACTCAATCTCCTGGGTACTAGAAAATTGAATCATTTCAGATGATAAAGCAGCATCCACAGCTATCAGAACGCCACCACCTATGCGAGAAATCCGGTCACGTCTGAAAATAGAAAAGTTTGTGGAAAAAACCGATGCATCAGCAATATCAGGTTTTAGCCACGTCTCTGTGAAAGCTAGAATGTTATGCTCAAAAGAAAGACTATCTACATAGAGATTAGGAAGTTTAGATTTCAGTCCTCTAACGTTCTGGTAACCCAGGTTAAGGGACGAAGCTAGTTTTTTGACACACCAGCAGATGCTGATGTGGCAGGAATAGTATTAGTTGTTGTCGTAGGCAAGCGAATCGGTTGCCGATTTTTCTTTTTTACAGTATATTCCTTAACTATTGTATGTTTAGGCCAAAAATCTTCTCGACATATAGTGTCGAAGATATTGGCAGAAACACTAATTTTAAAGGACGAAATGTCCCGAGAATAAGAAAATTTAAACTTCTCCACCGCAATATTCGAGACGTTAACTTTCTTCCGAATATAGGCTATTACATCATCAGATGTGACAACAAGGTCTAGCCTAGAAACAAATATATGTTTCTTTGGTATGCCAACGAGAGGCCGCGGTCCCGAAGCGTTAGCCGCAGCAGTAACGTTGGACAAGTCACCCACTGCAGCAGTCAACTTGTTCACGGGGCCCTCGATACTTTTAGAACTATCGGCAATTTCCATTGGAATGGGTAATTGCCCAGACACATCGGACACTACAATAGGCATCGTTTTTAAGAGATCATTCAGGCACAATTTGTCTTAATGTCCTGGACAATGACTCCAGCAGAGCACTTTGCTTACGAACCAGTAGTGTGATCATGACTCGCTCTTCCTCTCGTTGGCGAGCTTGTCTCTCTAGCTTTATTTTTGCCAAATGGTCCTTCCAATCTTCCACTATATTAGATACAACCGTCTTCATTTTGCTGAAATAGTCCGTTACAAAGTAGTCATCTTCAGTTGGCACGTTATTTAATTTGTCCATCAACTCCTGATGACTTTTCTCGAAGTTCTCCCACATGTATTTCAGGAGCTCAAGTTTCTCCTCGAAATAAGATGGCTTCGTTTTCCTGGCGAAAGAACCTTTTTTGGTATTCCGAATAAAGGCCTGGATTGCCTCTCCTCGTTCTGTCTGCTGTTTATAAAACTCCTCCATGTTCTTTTATATTCTTATGTAATTGGTTATCTGTACTAGTACTTGACCCAAAGGGAGTTCATTTATTTTATCGAAGACAGGGAACGCTCCGACTCGTTCCTAAAATTGGTCAAGTGTAGCACAAATAAGAATAAGAAATAAATCGAAGTTGCCTTTTGATTAGTGTTTTAACAATAGTTTTATTTTTATTTCCAATATTCCAATATATAGTGTAAAAGAATTTTACACTGATAACTGCCACGACAGTGAAACCAATTTTTTGAGTTTCTTTTCTTTGTTTAAAAAATTGCTGATCAATGCCAAAATCTATACTCGTGCGTACTACCTGGGTTACTGACCGAGTTAACTAGGTCAGATATTGCTGACGCCAGGGAATGCAACAGAGTTGAGTTGATCAAACTTTATTTTATATAAAAATAACTTTTTATGATTTGGTCGCCTTGTTGAGGAACCAATTGTCATTTAACTTACATTGCTATACGCAGCAAGGCAAAGACTCATGAATGATCTTGCACATCTCACAATGCTTTTGTTTTTGTATTTTCTCTTAAGTTTTCTAGAATATACTGGCGCCAGTCTGGTATGCTCTGTCTCTGTCACTCTTTACAAACCTATATGTCCTTCGTAGTTGCGTAAGAATTGAAAATTTAGTAATAAGCAAGCAAACGAACGATCAAGACGTGTTCTAGCAGTGGCAGACGCAGTTCAGTAACATTGAAATAAAAATAAAGCTAAGTTCTTATGAGATATTAAACACAGTGGTTTATTGTTCATCATAATTTGGTCCTTCGAGCCGGATCGTTGGGCATTGTTTGTTTGTTACTCATTGCTTAATAATTTGTTGCAACGTGGTTGCAATTAATTGTTAACCTCAAACTTAGTAGTCGATAGTTCTGGCCTACTATCGAATAGACAATCGCGTACTTATTGGAAAAAGCGCGGACAAACGGTGGCGCCACTCGCCTATCGGTATCTGTTATCGATATAATCGACGAGATCGTGAGGGAACACATCTCTGGAAAAACACGCGTACTGAAATTTTTGGTCCACACAAGCAGTGGAAATTTCTTGGTATTTCATCATGGAGGAAATGAAAACATTCATAAAGGCCAGAGGAAGATTGAAGACAACCATTACCCGAAACTTTGTCCAATGCGTGGAACGAGTTCGTGAAGTCTGCCGACGAATTGGCCAAATACGACAAACTAGAGAGTTATGTGGACCCTACCGAAGACTTCGGGATATACGAGGAGAAATATCAAGAATATAGTGGAAGGCTATACGTTGCGGCAGCAAACGAGAGTACGATGGATTGGGTGCTGGGTGTCATCTGCAAAAAAGATAATTACGAAGCTGTTCCCCTTACGGAATTTTTACATCTCTTACCAGCTCGAGTCATAGTGCCCAAGTAGAAAAATGCTTAAGTAAAATCTTTGAAATGCTCGAACGACAAAATAATGATATACAAACATACAAATGGTCTGTTATCGATAGAAACGATTTGGATCCATGCTCCAACGATAATATTACGAAAGTATGCGTTAATGAAGCGATCGATCTATACATGGACGCTGACAGTATTGAGACTATTAAAAACAGATGCTATCAGTTGAGATATCTTTTCTGGGTAGTCAAATTCATGTTTTGCGAGTAATTGTCAAATTAACATATATTTTATTATATTTCATTATATTTAAAAATGATCATTAAAAAAATGGCTGTGCAAAATGCCTATGAAGCCTAGTAATATCTAGTTTTTTTTCTAAGGCCTAAGATTCTCGACAACATGTCAAAATTTTATCTGAATATCTGCCTTTGCTATTCCGCTGGACAATAGGTGAAATAACAATGACAAAAAGCAAAAAACGAGTGCCCATTTTTCGAATGCATTCGAGTCCCACTTAAAATTTTAGTATGTAGTAATAATAATAAAAATAATAATCAAAAATAAATACAATATATTTTAGAGTTCGTCTAGTAGTCAGTGACATTTTATTTTGCAACTGATATTGACAATACTGAAAGGAAGTCCCATTAGGGATACAGTAGATTAGCAAGCAATATATTTTTGCATATTGGAATTTAATTTCATAGTCTAATTAATTTTTTCTAGACTTGTGGCAATTAATTAATCAATTAACTCTTTTTGGTTAGGGTTTGTACATCTATCCCTTCACACCCACTTCGAAATTACGCATTAAATTTTTGGTGTATTGAATATTACATTCTGAATTTCTAGTTTTACTTCACCATTACTTTTATTTATTATTTATTTGCTTGATTGTTTTTAAATGTCTCAAACTGAGACAATTTGAATTTTCGCCATTGCCCCAATAGTTTAGTATTTAGCACTTTGATATTTGCATTCAATTTGCCTTCGGTGGTTAATTCAATGATTTACCTAATACAATTGCTAAATGGAATCATATATATATGAGATATTTCCATTGACGTAACATGGCTGGATAGAAACAGTTTTTAACCAAAGAGGTTTTTTAAATTTTGTCTACTTTTTTACTTGATTTTTTACTTGAACGTGAAACCGAAAGTTAAATCAAATGGACTTCTTTTTATGCTTTTTTTTTTAATTAAAACTATTTATATTACAAGAACTTTGAGCTTCCGGATAGAACTAATTTAATTCAATATGCTAAAATATGCCAGGCCAACTAGTATTTTGTAGATAGTACAAATTCACGTTCACTTGCCTACTGTTTGAGTCGTTTAATTTCGAATTTCTATCTACGACAGAAATAATTTGGCTGAAATTCGACATGCCTTGTTTGCACAGCATTTGAATCAGTCGACATCGTGAGCTTGTAAGTAACAGTTCAAAAAATATATATATTGTTCAGTGAGCTCCGGAAAAAATCTCTAAAAAATGCTAAAAAATAATCATCCGATTGCAATAAAAGAAATTATTGCAATTTGATGAAAATTTTTTTTCCACGCTTTGGGCTCTATAGGAACGTGCGCTGCCTTAAGTTTAATCCTGAAACTCCAGTCATGGAATTTGGTGGTCGGCTCTATATTGCAGCTGCTAATGAGTATACCATGGAGTGGGTTTCGGAAACTCTCTGCTCAATCAAAGGTTACCAGGCGGTTGATCTTATAACATATTTGCGCCTATCACGAGCCAAAGTTGTTTGGCCAAACGTGCAGTCGTGTTTGGTTGATGTGTTGAAGCTCCTTAAGAAACAGAACAAAGGCCTTAAAACTGAAAAATGGGCCGTCGTTAGCGAAAAAATATTGGATCCATGTTCAGAAGAAAATATCACAAACATCTGTCTAAACCATGATGTTATACTATGGATAGACTGTGTTAGTGTTGAATACATTAAGAGCAAGTGCTATCAACTGCAATACCATTTCTGGAACATCACATTTGAATTCTGTTCATAGATGTCGCGATAAAGTAGAAAATATATATTTTTTAACATAATTATATATTTATTATATAATTATATGTCAATGCATATGTGATTTTAATATTGTTTTTTTTATAAGTGTCTTCAAATTTTGAAATGAAAGTGGGGATATCTAGAAAATAGTATATTTTTAATTTCTAAGTTGCTTTTTGCGTGAGATTGTTCTGCCGATGTTTCCATACAAAAGCCATCTATAAAATCGAAACAATTTTAGTTTTATTTTTTATTTTTGGCAGCAACAAAATTTGTATCTTTATTATTCCTACAGCTTATTAAAGGCAGCCCATTCAAAAAAACAAAGAAACATGTTGTTGCTCTGCGGCCGCTGCCCCGCTCACTCACTGTCATTTATATTACAACGAAATGCGACACTAAATATTGCCCTCAATATTTAGTGCCCTTGTTGTTGTTGTTGTTGCTTGTTATTCTCTTATTGTTGTCTGATTGTTGCTATGCAAGCCGCGGGCGTCGGCTTGTCACACGCTGCGTATGAGTGACGCGCCTTTATTTTCGGTTATTGTTTTAGCTGCGTAAAACAAAGCAAAGCAAGGGAGGAGTTTCGGAGGAAAAGAAAAAAGAAAGTGTGCTAGGTTTGGGCAGTTATTTACTTTTTTTTGTACAATGATTCACTTGCTTCGCCAATTAGCATAGTGTAAGGTACAAAATAAAATGCGGCAACATAAATTCTCCTGCACAGGCTTGAGGCATTTCAAGAGCGGCGGCGGTTGACTGTGACTTAACTTAACTTATCTTGTCAAGCTTTCTGCTCTCTGACGTGACGGTCGTGTTTTTGCATAGCTCCTGAGTTTTTATTAATATTTATTGTTTTTTCTCAATTTTTAATTGTGCTTAATTTGTTTACACTTCCGCTGGTGTTGTTCGCTTGACTCCCTTGTGTTTTATTTCCATAATTCGCCAAATTAATCAGTTTAAACAGTTTTTTCTTTTTCGTGATTAGTGTTTGGTGCATTTACATATTTTTTTTTTCTTTTTTTTTTTTTTTCTCTTTCGTCATTGCTTCTGCAGTTGCTCCCCTCATCGCCCCCATCATACCATCAGTGCTAGTGGCTTTGTTGTTCTCTCTGCTTTGTGCTTGTGCTTAGCTTCTCTCCCGCGTAATCACTTTTGTAAGGCCGCCTCTCAAAGCTCGGCTTATAACTGTTCTTGCACTCTCTGTTGTGCTGTGCACTCTAGCTGTCTCTTTGTTTTATTTGTAATTATTGATTATTTATCAATAATTATCTTTGTGCTGTGAATTTAATTTTTCTATATATTCTTATATATATATAATTTTTTTTGCCTTTCTTTCGGCTTTTCAATGGCTTGTTGTCTACCTAATTGCAAACATTCTGATCGTTTTGATGATCAGTATAGAGCAATATCTTGTTGGCTCTGCGATAATCTTATTCACTTAAAATGTGCTGGCCTCAATGGCCGCGACTACGACAAATTTTCTGGTTTTCTGTGTCTAAGCCTGAGCTTGGCTTAATGCGCTGGACTTGCCCATCGTGTGCCAGCCAGCAGCTTGATTTTAGCCGTATGTATAGGGATCTTCGTTTAAGGTTTCTTTCTTTAAACAAACTGGCCAAACAGCTGTCAAACGAGTGTGACTCTAGCGTTCAATTATTGTCGCAATTCAAATTTGTTCCACCTTCTGAGAAATTGCACAAGAAATATACCCTTGAGTTGCCTCGTAAGCCGTCGCCAGCTCTCTCTATTACTTCCTCTCCGATTTTACTTTCGCCTACACCATCTTCTTGTCCCTCTTTATGCTCTTCTTTTCAGATTGAAGTACCCATTACAAGCCCTGGTGTACCTCAATCTATCCCTCACGGGAACTCTGATCAATCACAGGATCATGCCGGCTCTCAATCACTTGCGGATCCCAATGCTCCTCCGCCTCCACTAACTGTAGTGCCTCATCGCAAACAATTATTTATTTCTAGGCTTGCTCCAGATACTTCTGAGTCGTCTGTGGCAGCTTACATTGGTAATATTTGCCCTGCTAAGGTTTTAATTCAAAAGTTTAAGTTTTCTAGGCCTCGCGAAATCTCCTCTTTTAAAATTACAGTACCAAATGAGTACTTCTCAGCTATGGTTGACCCTAATTTTTGGCCAGAGGGCCTAGTTGTACACGAGTTTGCGCCCAATAAGCGCTCTCGTCCGTTGCCTGTCCACCTTCCTACTTTATCTTCTGCTTCAAAAAACTAATAACGTCTAGTCTTTGCATTCATTATCAAAATGTAGAGGACTTCTTACCAAGCTGTCGAACCTTTTCTGTGATAGCCAAACCTTTTCAGCTGACATATTAGCTTTCTCTGAAACTTGGTTTAACTCCTCTGTTCTAGATAATGAAATTCTTTCTAATAATTTTATTTCTTATAGGCTTGATCGTGTTGGTCGTCGTGGCGGTGGAGTACTCATTGATCTCCCCTTAGGTGTTGAGTTTATTTGCGTCGAAGTTACATGTTCTAACTTTAGCCTATATATCTCTTGTTCTTATATTCCTCCAGCTTCTGATATCATGATCTACGTGCACCATGCTGATGCTTTACGAACTATTTTTGGTCGTCTTAAAGATCGTGATGTTCTTATAGTTTTAGGTGATTTTAACTTGCCTAATATTTCTTGGCTTGTTGATGATAATCTATCTTTCTTAATTCCTTCATCTCAACATGTTTTTCTTGATAGCCTACTTGAATGTTCACTATATCAGTTGAATTCTTTCCTTAACTGTTCTAAAAGAATCCTTGATCTTGTTTTTGTCTCTGATCCCACTGTTAGTGCTGTAGCGCAAACACAGCCACTAGTGAAACCTGAAGATTCTTATCATCCTACCATTGAAGTTACTATTTCTTACAATTCCGTTACTAATTTATGTAAAAACATCTAAAATTCTCGTCGTAGATGTTTTCGTAAAACAAATTTCAATCTTCTTAACAGCCTTATTTTCTCTTTTGATTGGTCGTTTCTATTTGAGTGCTGCGATATAGATTGTGCAGTGAAGTTCCTTATGTGAATGTCTCTACCGTCTCCAGCTCGCCAGTCTGGTTCACACGTAGGCTCTCTAATCTTCGTAACATTAAATCGAGATATTTTAAAAGATTTAAAAAAACTGGTTCGCGACTTGACGATGCAAATTATTGTATAGCCAAATCTCAATTTTGTCTCTTAAATACTCAATGCTACAACAATTATATCGTTCGCTGTAAGGCTGAATTTAATAATAACCCCAAAAGATTTTACAACTTTGTCAATTCCAAAAGACGCTCTAATGTCCTACCTTCCACCTTCAGACTTAACGACCAGTCTGCTAATAATGATTTAGATATTGCAGATCTGTTTGCTAAATTTTTTCAGTCGACATTTTCTACTACTGTTTCGGATCCCACACCCTATCCCTTTTCAATCCTACATTTAAATTGTATGTTTTTTCCCAGTATTACTGAAGACTGTATTCTCTCTAGCTTGTCATCTATGAAGTCTTCCTTCGTTCCCGGGCCTGATGATATACCTAGTTGCATCCTTAAAATGTGTTCTATTTCCCTATCTAAGCCTTTAGCTCGGTTATTCTTTATATCGAGTGAGACTTGTAGATTTCCTGATATTTGGAAGGAGTCATTTATTATTCCGCTTTTTAAAAAGGGTAGCAAATCGGATGTTTCCAACTACCGTGGCATTGCCAAACTTTCGGCAATACCTAAACTGTTTGAGAAAATTATTACGTCTTCTCTTCAACATCTATCCAGATCCACTATTTCTCCTTGACAGCATGGTTTCATGAAAGGTCGTTCGTCGCTTACCAACCTTTTAGAATTGACTACCCTTGTACACCATGGCTTCCGTAAAAAGTGTCAAACTGATGTTATTTATACTGACTTCAGTAAGGCTTTTGATACGGTTGATCATTCTTTGCTTCTCGCGAAACTTAACATCATGGGTTTTTCACCAAAATTATTGGGTTGGTTAAAGTCGTATCTTATTGGCAGAACCCAAAAGGTGTCTTTTCGTTCCTCGATATCTAAAACTGTTCGAGTTACGTCAGGTGTACCCCAAGGCAGTCATCTGGGCCCACTATTATTTACATTGTTTATAAATGATCACGCGTGCTCATGTTTGCGGATGACGCCAAGATTTGTTATTCCTATAATGATCCTTCTTTCCAACAGTACTTGCAATCAGATCTCGATGCGTTCTGTGATTGGTGCCACGTTAATAAATTACACCTTAATGCCTCTAAGTGTTCTTTTATGACTTTCAGTCGTTTGTCTCCGCTCCTAGCTCATTACTCTATTAAGTCTGTTCTGTTAGATTGTGTTTCATCATTCAAAGACTTAGGCGTTATGTTTGACCCTAAACTTTCATTTAATGTTCATATTTCTTCAATTGTCGACAGAGCAAGCAGCCTTCTCGGCTTCATTAAACGTTGGGCCAAAGAATTTGATGATCCCTATGTAACAAAGGTTTTATACACTTCGTTAGTTCGCCCTACTCTAGAATATTGCTCGCCAGTGTGGAACCCGCAATATGATGTTCACCAGCGTAGTATTGAATCGGTACAGAAGCAATTCCTTAAGTTTGCGCTACGCGGTCTAAATTGGGACCCGGGTCTTCGCCTACCTTCTTATTCTGACAGACTTCTTCTTATTAATCTTCCTTCACTTTATAACCGTAGGCTTGTTTTTGGCATTCTCTTTCTCCATAAACTAGTCAACGGCGAAGTCATTTCTACCAATTTACTAGATACGCTGTATTTTTGTGTTCCCTCACGTCGGACCAGAAACTTTTTTCCTATTCACCTTAGTAGATGTCTGACTAACTACTCTCTTCACGAACCTCTTCGTGTTCTTTGCCAATCTTTTAACAACCTTTCTCACCTTATCTCTCCTCATCTTTCTGTCACTTCTCTTCGCGCTATACTTTTTAATCATCTACAGCGAAACCAATGACTTGGATTGGCTGCAACTCATCCCTGGCCACATTGGCTGTGAATCGGGGCATAGCTGGCACCTTGTGCAAATAAAACACCTCCACCGGGCCGGGGATGTTTAGTTGTGTATAAAGCTAAGCTACCTTCTTCATTTAATTACTATCTGTCTTTAGCTTAAGCTTTTTCGTCGACTGCTGTGTTAGTTGACGTAAATAAATAAATAAATAAATAAACTCCACTTTAACTCCAATCAAGTCATCATCATTGATGATGATAGCCCCGCATACCATTCGCTTGGCTCACGCACACGGTCCAGTTTCGCACTCATTCATTTACGTAGTCGTCTTCATCGTCGTCATCAACTGTCGGTCATCGGGGCATCATTATCATCATCATCGTCATTGTTGTGAGTGAAAGTTATGTAATTTTCATTGAAATTTTGCAATCTGCAATGGGAGACTAAAACCGGATTTTAGACCTGACTTCGGAACAGTGTTATCCCAGCGGAGTAAGTGTCAAGTTGAATTGTTCGCAGACCTGATACTCAAATCAAACTAAATTTCTAAATGCCAATCATTAATAATTTATCTTTTTTTATTTCCCCCTCCGCCGTGATCTGTCAATATGGGTAACCTTTTTGTGTTCCCCTAATGCGTTTTTGACATCTCCGAGACAGGCCTCAAGGCGGGTGGGCTTGTGTTTTCTTTTTTTCTTTGCCAAAATTTCAGACTTGTATATAAATATAATATAATGTATAAAGTCTATTAGGTTTACTTGGTTTCTTGCGATTTCTGTTGGCTTGGCAGGCGTAGCTCAATTAGCCGCAACAAGTTACCATAAAACCAATTGCCACAATGTGCTATGTGCTTTCTTCGTCGTGTGCGTGTGTGTGTGTGTGTATGTGGGTGTGGCACACCACGCGCATTTACTTTTCAAATTAGCTTGGCAGCTTTTTGCAGCTGAGTTTGAAAGATTGCCGGATTGGGTTGCTATTTTTTTTCGTTTTGTACGTTCTACTGACCCATTTGCGTGTCATATTACCCGGCAATAGTATTTTTGGCATTCCCTCACAATTGGCCGACAAGAATGTGGCACAGGGTAGAAATTTCAGTTATGACGAAATGCTTTTATCTAACTCTTTGAACACCGGCCAACCAACGAATCAATAAAGCGTTGGGTTATGCATCTCGAGACCCAAACAAAACATCAAGCAACAGCAAAATTTGTATCTTTTTATACCCTTGCAAAAAGGGTATATTAATTTTGGTCAAAAGTGTGCAACGCATCGAAGGATGCATCTCCGACCATATAAAGTATATATATTCTTGATCAGCACGACGAGACGAGTTCAAATAGCCATGTCCGTCCGTCCGTCCGTCCGTCTGGATCAACGCAAACTCCTCCTAGACCGTAAGAGCTACAGAGCTGAAATTTTGCATGTAAGCTTGTATATACTGCAGGCGTTGTATATCTCGGATTCAGCCGGATCGGACCACTATATCATATAGCTCCCATACAAACAGCAAAGTCACGAACAGTGACTTTTCTTAATAACTTCGTTATTTGCTGAGCTATTGTTATTTAATATTGGTGAGTTAATTACACATATAAACGACTATGCCAAATTTGATCAAGATCGGGTGACTGTATCATATAGCTCCCATAGGAACGATCTTTCGAAAACAGTGACTTTTGTCAATAACTTCGTTACTTTTGACGCGATTGCTTTCAAATTAAACATTTGTTAGTTTAATATATCTGTTAATGACTGTGCCAAATTTGATAAGGATCGGGTAACTATATCATATAGCTCCCATAGGAACGATCGGTGGAAAACAGTGACTTTGATCAATATCTTAGTTTTTTCCTATGCTACGACTGTTGGCCGTTCTTTCGCAAACATTATCCTTTTTAGATAAAACGTTTTTCCACTTTGATAGCTATAGGTAAGGAAAGAGTTACCAAAAAAGTTGCAAGGGTATAGAAACTTTGACGCGGTCGAAGTTAGCCCCGGCCCTCTGGTTTTTTTTTGGGATAAACGCATAAATACCAGCAGGTGAAATTGATTTTCTTTTCATTTGCGCAAATATAAAATGTCAATATTGATGTTGACGTTGCCTGAGAAAGTGCAGCAATATAGGAACGCCATTTTTTTTAGTACGAAGATGTGGATTCGGTTTAGGGATGGTTCGGATATAAGTAAAGGGCAAGGTCTAGGTGTTTGCTGTTAAAAATTCATAACCATTACCATGCGTGCACTTCAGCTCAACCCCAAAACAAATTCAATTCACTTTGCCCAGAGCCTGTTTGACACTTTGACTGAAACAAACCCCGACTCGGCAACATTGTGGTCAAATGTTGAGAGGGCAATTGACAGATGAGGTCTGTTTGAACCATGGGCGTAGTCCGAAAGAAGGAAATTGATTAACCAAACATTTTCAGTCAAATGAGACGGTGCTTTATGGATCCTTTCCGGTTGCGCTCATGTGTTGGTCTTGGAGTTAGTTTATGGTAAGCAAATCGATTAAATGCGCCTGTGGGAATACTTTCTCAGGGCCCAAGCCCAGGCAAGGGCCTGTACTTGACAGTATCGTTGCTTTGTTTAACTTAGCGTTAACCCATTCGCTCAAGCTGTAAAGAAAGTGAAATTGATGACACAAATGTTCAAAAAAATAAAAATAAGAAAAAACAAACAAGGGAAAATGTGGTGGTGGTGATGGTAGTAGTTGTAGTTGTAGTTGTAGCTGTCTCTCTATGCTAAATGGCCTGGTTAAGTAATCTCGTGAGAGTCGCAAACATTGCGCAGCCAGCCGAATGACGAAGAAGACGACGACAACGACGACCCAGCAAACTGGCAATGTTGAGAATGTTGTTATTAGCCAGATGCGGCGACAAAAGAAGACGATGTTCATTTTGATGTTGACTATGTCTCCCCGTCTGACTTTAATTGCCAAGCCAAACGGAAAACATAGAGAGAAAAAGCAAAATAGGAAAAAAAAAACACATCAACTTCACTTTCAAACACATCTCACTTAGAAAGAAGTCGCAGCGAGCATAATGTTGGTCTTTGTGGTTGTTGATCGATCTGTTAGGTACGCGTCAAGCATGCGCATACATATCTAACGGTTGTAGCCCTGCCCCTGTCCATAACACTGCCCCTGTCACCCGTTCCCCTGGCCATCGTCGTCTTTTTGCTATTTACCATGAATTTTGTTTGTATGTGTGTGTGTGTTTATGTGCCCTACAACTTTCACTTGCTCTGGCCAGGCCAGACCAGGCCGAAAGGCATGCGTAGGCAGCCCAGGCAATGAACCAAAATAAACACATACATCCCAAACAATGAACATGTTAGTTACTTTTAACATTCCTGAATGAATGATGTAATAACACTAACACTGTGAGAGCATGATCCTTGCTAGAGGCTATCACTTTTATCTGATAAACTTCTTTGAACACACCTTAAAGACATTTATGTTTCTAATTATTTCCAATTGATTACTGTCGACCTGTTTATTGGCATTGTCTTTACATAAGTTTCATTGCTGTCTCTGTGTTTGTGTGTGTGTGAGTCGGCGTTCATTGCAACACGCACTTGCGGAAGTAAAGTCTTTGGTCGTCATTTGGTCGTTGGGCCCATCGCGTTGGTCTGCATGCGCAATAAACCATTTTATGCATAACGGCCTGGCAATGTTGTTAATTTTTTGAGCTCTCTGTACGCCATGGAGTGATTGTGTGTCGTCGTCTTCGTCGCCGTCTTCTGTCATCGACGTAACATCATTTGGCTTATGGCCAAAGTCAGGCACGAGCAATTTGCTAATTAATTGTTAATGGAGTTGGAGTTATGTATGTGAGTGGGTGTTTTTTTTTTGTTTGTTGTTTATTTATTTACCTATTGGCTAATACTATTTTTAGTGAACATCTATGTATTGTAACTATTTAACTGTCTTTCTCTTTCTCGATGCCGCCCTATAGAAAAGGTTTGTAAAACTCCTGGCTATCATAGTTATGTTTCGGTAGTCTCAGTGAAGTTTCCTTTGTTAATCCAAGGGGTATGTAGTGCTGTTGCCCAATGGGCATCCAGCTGCTACCGCTGGATGAAAGATCCGCCGAGTAGGCAGCATGATAACCTTTTATCGAGGGCGAGTGTATTATCTCCAGACGATCATGTGCATGGCCACTCGACATGATGTACTTCAAGGCCAGCAGTCCGGAAGTGAGCTATTTTGCCCATGACAAACGATGAGGTTGAAAGCGCCGTTAACCACTTCAAGATCAAGGGCAACAAAACCATTTTGGCCAAGGCAGCAGCAGCCAGCAGGGGATATAACATTTTCAATAGCTTCTTGTGCTTCTTGTGGTGATGTTTGCCACGAGCTAAATGCATTCAATTCAATTATATGTTATCCTCTTTAAAGAAGATTAATAGACTACTTACCTTCAGTTGCCCAGGTGCCAAACAAGTTGGTCAATTGCTCGGCACTTAGTTCATTGTCAAGGAACTTACGCAGCTGCTGCCGGGCAATTTGTAACCATTCCTGCTCCAGACGCTCCTCGTTGGCTGCCACTTGTTCAGCATCCTGTTCGACGGCCGCCACAATAGCGCCGCCAAGTTGTACAGCCTGTGGCAGGCTATGTGCCTGTCCCAAAGCCACCAAGGCCAACAGAAATAAAGTACTTAAGACGAGAAGCATTTCAATATTTTGTGTTTGCACTGCAGCACAGTTCCTAGCACACTGAGCAGGCATATTGCTGATGGAATACGGCCGATACTCTTAATGTTGCACTTGTTGTTGCTGCTGCTGTCTCGTCTTGGGCCAACGGTTGAGGCGATCAACAAGTAAAAACTCTTCATTAACGTTGGCAAGCATTTTACTTACTGCGTTTCGGTTCACTTGTAATTTTTCCATTTCTAAAATGTAGAGAAAATCTACTCAAAATACTTATACTTAGTATGCGACAATAGTTTTACAAATTTTTATTCATATGCCAACGGTTTTACACAAAATTTCATATAATTTATTTAGCCAAACACAAAAATGTTTTCCTCATTAAATTTGCCTCAGATGGGAAATTGTAATTTAATTTAACTACCTTCTTCCATATTCTTGGAATAATCATTCCTATGAATTGTTAATGGGAATTATTGGTAAAAGAGGATCTAATGAAAATTAAATTAAAAATTCATTACCACAGAAATTTACCCTCCGTTTAATTACTAATAAAAACCAGAGGGCCGGGGCTAACTTCGACCGCGTCAAAGTTTCTATACCCTTGCAACTTTTATGGTAACTCTTTCCTTACCTATAGCCATAAAAATGGAAAAACGCTCAAGCTAAAAAGGTTAATGTTTGCGAAAGAACGGCCTACAATCTTAGCATAGGAAAAAACTAAGATATTGATCAAAGTCACTGTTTTCCACCGATCGTTCCTATGGGAGCTACATGATATAGTAACCCGATCCTTATCAAAGTCGGCACAGTCATTAACAGATATATTAAACTAACAAATATTTAATTTGAAAGCAATCGCGTCAAAAGTAACGAAGTTATTGACAAAAGTCACTGTTTTCGAAAGACCGTTCCTATGGGAGCTATATGATATAGTCACCCGATCCGGCTGAATCCGAGATATACAACGCCTGCAGTATATACAAGCCTACATGCAAAATTTCAGCTCTGTAGCTCTTACGGTCTAGGAGGAGTTTGCGTTGATCCAGACGGACGGACAGACGGACGGACGGACGGACGGACGGACGGACATGGCTATTTGAACTCGTCTCGTCGTGCTGATCAAGAATATATATACTTTATATGGTCGGAAATGCTTCCTTCTATGCGTTGCACACTTCTGACCAAAATTAATATACCCTTTTTGCAAGGGATAAAAAATTGGACAAAGGATCCAGCTAAGGTTGACCATGACAAAACTTCCACACCCTTTAAAATCGTATTACCTTTATAATATTCTTTTCGCTTACTCTAATTGAGTTATTTATTTAATCTCTCATCTGGCGAAGTTATTTATTATCCACTGTATGGATATGAAGTCCTTGAGAAAAAACATTTGACTACATAAACAGTATGTATGAATATATGTATAGTCCTTTTGCGTTGCGAACTTTTGTCAAAACAAATAAATTAATTAAAAATGTGAATAGAAAATAAATGATTCCCAATTTAGACATGCATACATAAATTGTGAAAAAATTTCCATATTTTCGTTGTAATGTTTTGATAAAATATTGATTTTCTTTCTTTATTTTGCCTTGTATTATGTTAATGAACCGTTGAACGACCTCTGACTGATGTGGCTATAAATATAAAAGAATAATTTAATTGTACCCCAAATTGAAGCGGAAAACAAAGTTTGACATGTTTAGTTAACAAGGGTGGGTAGCAGCCCACTCTCTACACATACATACACACTCATGTACATCATGAATGTATTTATGTATGTCTAGTCCAGAGCCCGGCACTCATATCCCCCGGGGGACGAACACGTTCGGCACCTCGTATGCGTGTAACCGAACGGCTGCCGAAGTCCTCACACAGAGCATGAGGGTTGATTTAGTTTCCTCAGCATTTCGACGCAAGCAGATCTATATCGCTTTGTTGAGAGAACACACATGAAAAAATTGATCGCTGCTTTGTTTTCTCTATCTTTTTCTTGCATAAGATTATTTGCTGCACTCGTTTTCTTGATTTGAGGCAGAATTTGATGAAGCTTAATTTTGCGCAGTGTAAAGCAACATACGCATACAAGCAAGTGCACACATACAACTAAACTTTTTTAGCGCTCTCTTTGTGCCGGGCCCTGGTCTACACCAGAGGTAGGCGCCCATAGCCCGTGCGGGCACTTTTGCTCGGCAATTGCTCGTGTGGCCGTCTGTGTGCATGCCGATGTGAGCACGAAGTACAAGTTCAAAGCGTAAAAAAACAGCTAGTGTCGCACAGACTTTTGACGAAAGCAGTACTATGTCGCTTTGTTACGCAGCTACACGCAGAAAAATTAATGCTTCACTTTCTTACATGGCAACTTTAAAAATATTTTGCCATTATTTATATTTTGTCCCTATAGGGTAAAAAGTATATTATAATGTAAGCGAACATGCATAATGTAATATAAATGTAAGATATACATGTATGCACATATATGTATAGTATGAAAAATATAAATAATAACCGATACAAAATATGCATTCATTTTTATGACATCTAGGTAAAAGGAACCCAAGACTCATGACTGTACTTTGTTTTTTAAGGCGATTCGGTAAAAAAGGGTTGTGGGAAGGCAATGTTAAAATTATCTTCCATGTTTACCACAACATACATTTGCGAATCCACATTTTCGACAATGAAATTAATTAAAGATTCAATTAGAAATAGTCTTACTGATAGCCATTTAGAAGATCTCCTTCGTATAAAAAGTTATCCAAACAATATAGAAGTAAAGGAAATAGTTGAGTTTCTGAACAACAATTAGGTCGGAATTATTCTTTTTCACTTGCAGTTTAAATTTTTTATTCGTTTCTTCACATACGATTCGCGCAGTGTAAAGCAGCTTACGCACACAAGCAAGCGCACGCATACATTAACAGTTTGAGGTGGCTCTCTTTGTGCCTACCCCTGGTCTACATTATGCTGATGGAAATTAAGTAATAGCCAAATTGAATTAGGTAAATGCATTCAGACCAGACAGACAGACAAATAGGCTTATCTAAGTCGAGTTCAAATGAGTGTATCAAGTTTAGAGGGTAATACTTATACATATATATTCACAAGGCATTGTCGGACATTAAAATGCACACATGTAACTGGGAACTTATCATGGAATCATGGACTGTCATCACTTTCCATGACCAAACTTTGATTTTAGTCTTGGTCATTTATTTTGGGTGTCAGAAGTGTATATATATTACGCGACATCCGGTTATGGAGTATAACATGGTTAAGTTTACATGATTTTTTCAATGGTTTTGATTGGGAATTTGTTGGAGAATTTCAATGTTTAGTATATTTACAGTTTTTTTTGTGGGATTTTTTTTGTTAAGCTCATTCAAACTTTCGTTGGGCTTATCTTCAGCAATTTTGAACTTAATCAAATTGCCACAATCATCAGGGAGTTAACCTAAATCAATAGCTACTAAATGGATCTTATGTAGATGTGTGTGTGTGTGTGTTTGAGTTTGTGTAATTGCTCCTCAGATTTTCTTTAAGAGCAATGCTTTGCTGCCATGACTGCCACCTGTTGCGGTCTTCAAACTCATTACGGCCGTAAATAGGGCAAAAAAGAAGCCAGCCAGGCCAGTTGTGCCCACCAGCAGAGTTAGACCACCAATTAGCACTGGTATGAGTGTCAGAAATTTTAGTTTGTAGGCAATGAGTAATGGCAGCAGTAATTTCTGTATTTTCTTTTTTAACTTTTTCAACTTGCGTCCCTCTTCCTCATCATCCTCCTCCTCTTCTTGAGATGCCAGACGAATGTAACGACCTTGAACTTCCTGTGGCATCCAATTTACTTGGCCTGCGTTCGTCTATGTGGAATAAAATAGAGAGAGCGAGAGACACACACAGAGAGAAAGGGAAAGGGAGAGAAGTTTTTTTCAGTTAACTAAATGGTTTGGACCCCGGACTCCCGGAAAAATGATGCTTTGAGCATTGAGGCGCATAATTCCGCTAGCCATTCACCCTGGCACGTTTCTTTGGCAATTTAAATTAACATTTATTGGAATTCACCCACCTGGCAGACGGTATGAAGGCTGTGGATCCACCACGCCCTCTTCACTGATGGGATGAGGCGACTGTGTCGCAAAAGTTGCTCACTTTCACCAGAGCTCGTTCGAAGGGGCCCAAGTAAGCATCAATATCCATGTCTAATGACTTGTCACTGATATCAGGGCCATCACCATCGCCATCAACATCATCTGTGTCAGCAGCAGCAGCAGCAGCATAAGCATCATCAGCATGAGAAAAAGCGGCATTAGTTAAAGTTAAAGACCTGTCGCGCACTTCCGGCTTGCCACGAGCAGCATATGCTTCCACATCCTCTGACACAGACTGAGTAGGTTGAAGGAGTGGTGTTGCCATAGGCAATTGACGCCTCAGCTGGCCTCGTCGCATTGATTGGCTTATGGCTAGCACATAGCTGCCAGTGGGAGGATCTCTTAGGGTTGCCCGCCGCACCTGTTTGTAATTTCCGCCATCGTGTACAATGGGTGAAGGGGGCGATACTTGGCTGGCATTTTGATTTTGATACCGATGATTGTAGGCGTAGTAATTGCCAGGAAGTCCTTGTCCTTGTCCTCCTTGTTGCTCCACACGATTCTCCACATCAAGCTTTTGCTCTTGCTCCTTCTGCTCTTCAATCATCTGACGCTGCACTGAACTGGCTGCCGTTGCCTGCAGGATGAGCCAATTGTTATGATGTGTCAAGGGTTGCCAGGCGGCATTGAATTGAAGTTGTAGTTGTTCATTGTTGTGCTGTTGCCTTTGGTTGTGTTGTGCTGTTAGGATGCCGGAAGTGCCACCATTAAAACGATTGTTGTTGTTGTTGTTGTTGCTGTGAAAGCCACTACTCTGACGAATTGTTATGAGCACATAAATGCCGAGAACAAACACTTGACTATGCCACATTACTTCAATGTTGTTATACGAATCCTTGAATTGGCTTTACCAAACTGTGTATATACATATACACCGATGTGCGCACACCCAGAGAACACACACTCTCACACACACTCAGAGATACACACGCACTCCGCACGCGTCTTAGAATTGAACTGAGCCAACGTTTACTGATTTTTGTGAACCAAATTCTACAAGACATTCGACATTTTATGGATGTTTTAGTTGAACGATTTTATGGCCTTTCGCCGAAAGTGGCTTAGTAGTCGCGGACCAAGTGCCCAGTTAAATGTTGATCTCCAGTTGGACAGTTATTTACCACACACAAGTCCCAAAGTGGCTGTCAGGCGTAACCAACTCTATTATAGTATACAGAGAGACCACCATCAGCTTCTTATTGTTAATTTATATGGCTGTCGAAATAGCAGATAACTCGTATAGCAAATTCTTTACTATCTACGCTGGCCCTTCTTGCGGCATGTTGGTGTCTTAATAGTTTCACTTTGTGTTGCATGCTTCACAACTGAAACCTTACTAGCAGACTTGCATTTGGTGTTATGATTCTATATATAAACATCTTCGTCAGCAAGTCTTTTTTGAGAAAGCGTGCCCAATGCCATGCCATAGCCTTGGCCAGTGGCAATTCATGTAATTTTGGTCTACGTGCAGAATAATTGCCTTTTTGGAACTTGCAACTAAGACCCACACACACACACACACACACAGATGACAGATGGACTGGCATAAATGCGGCTGGATGCGACAGTTCACTCTGTCCATAAACTCCAATGACTGAAACAATACCAAATGAGCACAATGTTGTTGCACCTGCTAAACACAAAGTAAAAGGCCAACTACATGCACATCAATTGCATAGAAGTTGCAGAATATATCGGGTAATAGGTGTATTGTGTTCGGATTGTCTCATTTGTTTTTGGTTTTCTAGTTTTTGCCACATGCTTTTAGGCTTCATGCTGTGCAGTTTGCATGTAAGACATTAACGTTGCCGACTTTTTTGCTTTCATCATCAATCCGTGTCAGTTTGAGTTGCCTGACTTGATGAATTGATGAAATGCTTAGATTTGGTGTTAGAGTAGCTTAGGGGGCATTAATGTCTGTCGTTTATTCACTGCTCTTTGTGGGTACTTAACGTAATTCATAGTTTTTATCAAAGCAACAACACAAACACATACATTTTGGCCAAAAAACAAATGACTAATATAATAAGCGTGCTATTGGCCAGGGCCATTTCGGACATTTATTCATCTCATCATTTAAATTTTTATGATTCTACAATCGGCTTTTGTTTGCCGGCGAGGTGTGTAGATGATATGTGTCATGCCCCGTCCTCCTGCATCTCTTCTTGGCTCGAACTTGTGTTGCTCATAAATACATTTTTATGCGAAACTAGTTGAGCTGCACTTTGATTCCCCAACCGATATTGGCGATATTGGTTTTGGGCGTTAATGAAATTCATCGGAGAAACTAGTTTAAAATTGAAAGATCTCTTTATATATTCGGGCATAATGCAAATAATAAATTGAATTTTGGTTAGACTGAGAAATCAGATTTATGTAGATTTAGCTGCCGGCCACACAGACTACTCGGAATGCTCTTCACCTTGGAGATGCTCGGGCCGAAATGGTTAAGATGATCTAAAGACCCGGTCGATAGAAGCGACAGCGACATTTAAGCCATTTACCGAAACAACTAAACACCTTTGTTCTGTGCGGTTGGTCAAGCAGCTTTGTCAGCCAGAATTGCCTCTGGGGAGAACGGAGACTATTAAATTGAAAGCGCTTTTGGCAATTCGCATTAGTTCTACTTGCGTCTTGGCTCTGCTCAGTGCTGTCCTAATGAAAGTGAGTGGGAAACGGAATAAGGAGCTGTTTGTAGAAAGGATAAACAAAAAGCCCCCGAAAAGGATAAATCAAAATTAAGTAAAACCATTTTCTTTCAGTTGTTTATATGTGTCTTGGGGCTGTGCGCCACTCTGGCGACAGTGAACGCAGGACTTCTGGGCCTGTTGAAGGGAGGCGGAGGCGGCGGCGGCGGTGGTTATGGTGGTGGATATGGCTCTGGCGGCGGATATGGTGGTGGTTACGGCGGCAGTGGTGGTGGCGTTCAGGTAATCACAGACATAATCTAGGGATATCTCTTTAAGAATATTTGCATCAAAAATTGTTCTTTTGGTGCAGGTAATCAAAGTCATCAACACCTATGAGGCCATGGAGGTGGTGGCTACTCCGGTGGCTATGGAGGCGGCTACTCTGGTGGCTACGGAGGCGGTTACTCTGGTGGCTACGGAGGTGGCCACTCTGGCGGCTATTCAGGCGGCTACGGAGGTGGCGACTATGGCCATGGCGGTCACTCCCATGTCGATGTTTATAAAGTAATCACTACCACGCATAGTGGCGGAAGCTACGGAGGCGGTAGCTACGGAGGCGGTGGCTATGGAGGTGGTGGCTACGGAGGCGGCGGTTGGTCCAGCGGAGGAGGCGGTGGCTGGTCCAACGGCGGCGGCGGCGGCTGGTCTAGTGGCTGGAAGAAATAAGCCGATTCGTGTATCCCTTAATCAAACTCGTTTATGTACCTGCCAAACTAACCACACAAATAAAATTTGAAAGAAAAATAATATATATACAAAATATTCCCAAATTCGTTTTAATTGTTATAAAACTGGTTTAAATTGAGCAGACTGTTTGTCGACCACTCAACTAAATCCAACTGAAGGCCAATTCCCATCTTGTTTTAACCAACTTATTATTTAATGGGTTTAAACTTGCTGTAAACCTGAATTTTGGTTCTCGTTCTTATTTATCTATTACAAAATACTTTCGAAAAAAATAACAATATGTAAATGTTGTTTATAAATTGATTAGAACACAAATAAGGCAATTTGTTTTAGGTGAATCATTTATAATTATGCAATGACTTGGCTGAAAATCTGAAACATCTTTTTAAATATGTACATTATAAATTTGGCTTCCAATTTAAGCCAAAGATTAAAACAATTTATTCTACATGCTGAAATTTAAGGAATGGATTCCGCTTCCTGCTCCGATCCATGTGGGCATTGTATAACCAGCCGAGTTACTTATATCTTCTGGCCACGCAATTGAATTTATATGACCAGCGAGCCAGAAAAATATTCGTGTGCCATAAAAATGCATAGAAAAAAGAAAAAAACAAATAGCATAGAGTGTACAAAATTGTCTAGGGATGTTCACAGGCATAGATACACAAACAGACAGACAACAGACAGTTGAACAGCGATATGTACATACGTAGAGAAATGTTTAGCCGATGGCTGGCAGTGCAAACAAATTTATATACGACACAGACAAGTTCCATGCGGAGGAAAGGTATCAACGGAAATCGTCCTTACACACACACATTCAGATGTGTATACAGGATGCAGGAAGTGAGCATACGATGCTATAAATGGCTTTAACTTGTCCTTGACCAAACTCAATTGCAAAACTAAAGCTGAAACTTATACATTTTCCCAAATTTAAGGCAATCAATAAAAAAATACAACAATTATTATCAATCGTAAATGGGAATTTGGTTTTTCATTAACTGTTTTATTGCGTCAGTTTATTTTAATTGTTTGTTTGTTTTTTTTTTTTTTAGTTTTGTAATCTTTTCTGTTTTTCTGAAAACTTTTGCACATTAAATACTATGAAATAAATATTAATAAATTATTACACTTAGCTACGTACAGTTAGTTTAACTATAGTCAATACATGCATGTATGAGCGCATGGAAAATGAGTTGGAAATGAATGCAGAGCATGTCGAGACGGAAGTGCAAAAAGTAATTGAAAAAAAAAAGACCCATACAGAATAGAAGTGAATAACAGCAACTGAAGCAGATGGAAAAGTCAAGTGATGAAAAGTTTGAGGTGGAGGGAGGTGAGGAGGAGATTCTAGAGCCAGAGGCTGAGTTCAGAGCTCGAGTACATTGGTTGGTTGGATGGCGATGAAAATGGGTAACAGTAAAACAATAAGAAAAAGTTAGATCGAGATCGAGAGGGATAGATAGATAAAGAGTGAGAGAGAGATGGATATAGAATATAGTTAGAGACCAGTGCGCAACATTGATTACAACAACACAAACATAATCGATTAAAGCAAATACTAATGATTAAAAAAATAGTTGCTGATATGATATGCGGTCACAGTGTGCATGCACACTATATAGATACATTCCAGACGATGTATCCAAAGGTGCAAACTGTGCGTAGAGAAAACCGTTGGAAATGCATCAAGAAGTCTGTCCAAGCAAAAAACACACGTATTGTCTATAGAAATCTAATTACAATCTGTCTATGTGGCGCCTCTCTGTGTGTGTATATGTGTGTGTTTTTTTTTTTAATTCATTTATTACATAAATAACAACAAAATATATATATATTAGAAATTTAAAGCTGCAAATACGTATAGGGGGGATTTCTGCGGGACGTCCCATGGGGAATTGCTTCGCAAAAACCTATAACCCTTTACGTATGGCCATTTCTTTCACGTTCTGCCTTTCTTAGGCTGATTCCCACGAAGCCTGTAAAGCTGCTCACTGCTTCCCACGCCGCCGCGTCTGCCAGCATTGTGGGCACCAGGTTCTCGGTAGTCAGCACAGTGACGACCGTTTCCTTCAGGAGCCGCCGTTGACTAGTGAATCGCCTGCATGCGAAGAGGGCGTGTTCCGCGTCCTCTACCATTCCTTCACCACATGTCAGGCAGTACGGCTCAGCCTCGTGTCCGAATCTGTGGAGATAGGATCTGAAACAGCCATGTCCTGTGATGAACTGTGTCAGATGGAAAGTCGCCTGTCCATGCTTCCGTTCAATCCATGGCCTGATCGTGGGGATAAGGGTGTGGGTCCACCTACCCTTGCTAGATGAATCCCATCGCTCTTGCCAGATGGCTAAGCTTTGCATCCTTGCGTCGTCGCTAGCTGTCCGCTTTGGTGTACCGTTCCTCTTTGCGTCCGCGATGTTCCTGGCCTCGTCCGCAAGTAAGTTGATGGGGATCATGCCTGCAACCACCAGCGCAGCATCCTCAGAGACCGTCCTAAAACCGCTGCAGACCCTTAGCGCGCAGAGACGGTAGGTAGCGGTAATGCCCCTACTGTACGCCGTAGTGTGTATGGCGTTGGCCCAGATTTGTGCCGCATACAAAATGACCGATTTCAGCACACTCATCAGGAGTAGTCTCCGCTCCTGTTTCGGTCCTCTCGTGTTCAGCATTAGCCTCGATAACGCCTGTCCTGTGCTCGCTGCTTTCCGTTGAACGTTCTCCAAATGCTCTCTGAAGCATAGACGGGTGTCTAGCCACACGCCCAGGTACCGGATGGCTCGCTTTGATGTGATTGTGGAACCTTCTACTTGCACTGAGGCATGCTCAACTGTTTTCCTACTGCTGATCAGAACCGCCTCCGTTTTTTCGGCTGCCAGGGCTAGGCCAACCGACTGAAGCCACCGCGTGATGCTGGCTATAGCTTGCGAGGCCACTGATTCTGCCTTCTCCAGCTCCTTGGCAACAACAACAATAGCCACGTCGTCAGCATATCCGATGGCTTCGCAACCTGGCGGGAGTGGGAGACGCAGCACTCCGTCGTACATCAGGTTCCAAAGAAGCGGACCCAGAACCGAGCCTTGTGGTACTCCAGCAGACACATAACGACTCTTAGGGCCGTCGGAGGTGCCGTATCTCAGGATCCTCTGCCTAAAAAAGCTCCGAATGATGGCAAGGAGGTACGGGGGGACGCCGAGATCATGAATGGTACTGAGTATGCAGCTCCAATCCGCAGTGTTGAAGGCGTTCTTTACGTCAAGCGTGACAACAAGGCAGTACTGTTTGGAGCCTCCTTTCCATCTTGTTCCTTCGATGGCGCTGCTGGCAATGCCAACCACCTTGCTGACTGCGTCAATGGTGGATCTTGCCTTGCGAAAACCGAATTGGTTGGCTGAGAGACCGCCGCCTTCGCTGACGTAAGCGTTCAGTCTCGTTCCGATGAGACCTTCAAACACCTTGCCTATAGAGTCCACCAGGCAAATCGGTCTATAGGAGGGCGAAGTATCTGTAGGCTTCCCAGGCTTTGGGAGAAGGGCCAACTTCTGGATCTTCCATTGCTCGGGGAAGACTCCCTCGGTGAGGCAGCGGTTGAAGACGGCTGCGAAGACTTCTGGTCGTAGAGTCAGGGCCAGTTTAACGGCGCGGTTTGGGATCCGATCTGGACCGGGTGCTTTGCCGAGTTGGAGCGACTTGGCCGCCACCAGGACTTCATCCGACGAGATCGCATCAATGGTGTGTGAAGCTGGAACTGGGTGCTGAGCTATGCTTGGGGAAACCGGGCGATTGGGGAATAGGCCGTCGATAATTTGAGAGACTTCTTCAGCGTCAGATGGGATGAGCTGGCGGTTTGCATGTATCCGCTTGACCACTATTTTGTATGCTCTTCCCCATGGGTCGTGTTCTGCGGAGTCACACAGCTGCAAATAAACTTCCCTTTTCGCAGAAAGGATGGCCTTCTTGAGGGACCTTCTAGCCGAGCTGTAATGGGCGTGGTGGTGTGTCCAGTCCGAGTCCATGCGCTTCCTTGCTCGTTGGTATTTCCTTCTTGCAGCCATACAGGATCTCCTCAAAACTGCAATTTCTCCGTTCCACCAGAATACTGGTTTGTGGTGGCTTCTGAATGGTCTGGATTGGGCCATACTTGCCGTGCTGGCAGCAGCCAACATACTGCAGGCTTCGTTCGCCATTTCTTGTGCCGTGGTTGCTGTGAGACTTTGCCGGGTCAGCATTGAAGAGAACGCCTGGGGGTCCAGCGTGTCTTCTTTGAAGGGCATGTCGATAGGGAGGGGGTGCGCTGCGTGCTGTCGTCTGTCCGTTTCACGGCCTATAGTAACACAGATCGCCTCATGGTCGCTCGCCGTGTAACAATTATCCAGTTTCCAGGCTGATGTCCTCGCAAGGCCACTGCTTACGTACGTAAGATCTATCACTGATCCCCTTCCAGCCCGATTGAACGTGTTTTGGGTGCCATGGTTCAATAGTTCGACGTCTAGGGAGGCAAAAGCGTCGAGCAAAGCGTGGCCTCGCGCGTTTGTGGAGGAGCTTCCCCATTCCTGTGCCCATGCGTTGAAGTCTCCCGCGATTATGGTGGGGCTGTGTGTCCTTACGTCGGTCGTCAGTTCATCTAGCGCCTTGCAGAAGTCCGTAAGGCACAGACTGGGCGGCAAGTAGCAACTGTACAGCCATATCCCTTTGACCTGTGCCCTGATGAAGTGCTCGCCAGCTAGCCTGGAAAGGAGCTGCGAGGGCGGGTTGCCACATGCCCAGATGGCGGCCTTGCCCGACGTGCTATACGCCCAATTGGGTGAGGTTTTCCTGCGGAATGGTTCGCTGATTACTGCCGCATCAGATTTGGTCTCTCGCACCCGCTGCTTAAGTAGTTCGTGGGCGGCCTCGCAGTGGTTTAAGTTTAGCTGGGTAAAGCTAAACATTTCGTCTTGGTCGAGACGACTTCATGGGCCCAGCCTGCGTTATTGAGGGGCACCGCTGGCTGCCTGCTACGTGTTTTCGCTCGGTGATCCCTCTTGACTCGCATATACAGCAGTTGAAACCATTTCTGCATTCCTTCGCTTTGTGGTCCTTGCCGCCGCATCTTATGCACCAGTTTGTCCTATCGACGGGGCTGTTGCACGTTGCCGCCATATGTCCAAATTCTAGGCACCTGTAGCATCTAGACGCCGAAGTGCTTACGCGTACCCTGCATACCGAGTATCCAATCTTCAGGTGGGCTGCTTTCAGGATTGCTTCTGCTACCGCTCCTGGGACACAGATTGTTGCCCTCTGATTTCCTCCGTGCGCTGGGCGCAGACTCTTAACATCTGCGGGAACAATTTTCAGACTCAGCTGGTCGGAGACGGCCTGAACGATTTCCTCCTTGGTGGTTCCGCCATCCATGTCCAGAATCTCCAATCTGGTCAGATTCGATAGTGCCCTTGCCTCGACTTGACCTTCAAGCGCGGATCCTATGTCCTCCTTCAGCTGGGTGACATTCTCTGCTCCTGCTGCGTTTAGTTCCAGTAGGAGGTCTCCTTTGGCGGTACGTCTCACGGAGCGCACGCTTTCGCCCACTGCCTGCAGCTTGGTATCCTGGCTCCTTGTCACCAGCTTTAGCATGTCGCTATATGTCATCCCACTCTTCCGTTGTACCAAAATAGCGGCAGGACGCTTCTTTGGTAGAGTCCGTGTCGGTCGCCTCGTCGTCACTGTCTGCCATGCAGGCTCTGTTTGTGGCACAATTCCCTCGTTGTCGTGCGACGAAAAAGTTTCTCGCGGCCGTCGATTTTTCGGCGAAACGGTATCCGAAGTGTTGGCGGCGGCGGCGACTGCTCTCTGGCGGGGCATCCTAGGCTGCTGTTGCGGCTTCTCCGTTTGTTGCCCTCTGGTGACGAGGGACACTTTAGTGCACTTGGGGCATGCCGCTACTGTTTCCGGGTCGCTATCGCTGCACAGAATGCTACTCACTGCCTGCTGCAATTCTTTAAGTCTGTCGACTTTCTCTCTGAGAGCATTCGTAATGGCTCGCTTGCCTCCCTCCTTTTCTGGCTTGATGCGTTCGGCTATTTCCTCCAGTAACGCTCCCATTTCTGCCAACTCGCTCTTGCCCCTTACTTGTTGCAACTTAGATTTCTTTGGTTGCATCGCGCCGCCTGCTGGAGGACTCTGGGAAACTTCACGCAGCCTCTTTGGCGTATCGGTCACGCCAAACAACTCATTTACTCCTACTCGCTCATGACCGAACAGAGCCTCTATCGCAAGCTGACTGCATGGACTGTCGGCGCAAACAGACTCAGACCATAGAGCCGGTGCTGAGGCGAGCGCCATTGACTGACGCCGCCCACTTGGCCCCGCCATCAAGGCAGCCGATCTCAAGCCCTCAATGCTTGAAGCCAGGTATTTCCCCCTGGGGTTTTTTGGGAGTTATGCCGCTCCCTGCTCGGCTCCACACAATTCGAATGTCGGTCCGAGTTAATTGAAAATTTAAAAAATTAATTGAATAATTTAAAAAAAAAAAAAAATTAATTTAAAGAAATTAATTTAAAAAAAATTAATTTAAAAAATTAATTTAAAAAAATTAATAAAAAAAATTAATTTAAAAAAATTAATAAAAAATATGTATATGTGTGTGTGTGCGTGTGTGAGTGTGTGGCTATGCAATTTATCCACAAGATAAATGCATTTACATAGCTAACTTAAACTGTCTTCCTCTTGGTCATGTGCCTATGACTTGGTCAACTGTTGCACTGGGTCTGCTGGTTGCTGCTGCTGTTGCTGCTTCCGGAGTATTGGCTGCTGTTGTCTATGTTGTGCCCGATATGCCAGCTCCTGAGCCTCGTTCAAGGATCGTCTATCCCAGCCGCCGCCACCACCACCGCCGCCGCCGCCTCCCGATGACCAACCGCCTCCACCGCCGCCGCCACCGCCCGAAGACCAGCCAGAGCTGCCGCGCGACGATTTGCCTGACATCAGTTTCTTTAGGCCAATTATGCCAGCCAGGAGTAGGGCAATCTTCGAAATGATTAGAGCCTTGCCAGCTAGAATGTAGAGAGCTCCCATTGCGATCGGTATCATGCCCATCAGCTTCATGGCCATGCCCATCATCATCATGCCCATCATTTTCTTCATTTTGCCGCGATCTGCAAGAAAGTTAGCGGTTGCCATAGGTTAGTCTAGGTGTTTTTAAGCTTTTCCTGCCACACAAACACCAAGATGGAGTCGGTGAAAGTGCCAGCTCAATTACAAAAGGCTGTGTGAGAATATTTTCTACAGACTCTCAAGTACATATGAAGTGTTTTGGCTATCTCTGTCGCTCTCTCGCTTATTCTCTGACAGTTTTCTTTTTTTGGGTTGTTTTGCTGTTTTTTGGCAGCACCGTGTGTGGCTGTGTCATTTTGGCACAGTCATTAGGGATACTCGAGGCGATTTCATGGTGAAAATTTCGTTCAAGTTTCCGCCCATAGTTAGATGTACTGGTTAATATGAGCCCAAGATGACATCTCTCTCACTTTGCTGTCATAACAGGCAACTGAATCGATCCATTTGCAATTAGCCAAAAATGGTATGAGTCCAAGTTTAAGTCAATTGGGAAAGTGTTGGCTAACTTGTTGTAGCTTGCGAGCAAGCTTGTTGTATCGATTAAAAGATCTTGATCAATGATTTGAAAGTAAAAGAAAAATCATGTGGCGTGAAAGTAACTTCACTTTCAGCATTCATATACTTTATGCACTGCATTGCTGAATAAATCTTAAAGTGGATGTTGCCGTTGTAAAAGTGTTTGTGTCAAATTTGTAATTGAAGCAAAGCCCTCCCCCTTCTCACCCCATCAGCCATTCATCCGCCCCATTGCCATACCATACACCACTGAAATCGTTGTGGCCCAGGCACAGGCAGGCTGGCTACAAAATGTGATTGCCACTTTCATTGCATTTGACATGGTCATGACATCAAAGCGTGGCTTCATTTTTGTAAATTTTCTCTGAAAATTTCTACAATTGTCAGGAGAAGGCATAGTCGCTTTGCATTTGCGTTTGTATGAATTATTGTGGTTGTTGTTAAGGTTTTTAGGTCATTCCTTAGTTGGTGAACGGGTTTCGCGTTGTCGTTGTCGTCATCGTGTGCGTTGTTATAAAAACAATTGCGCATTTTCCCAGCGCAAACGATTTCCTTAAATCCCCTGTCCTCTGTCTACATACCCATAGCCAAACCCACAACCATCTTCATCCCCATTCTCCTTTGGCATCTCTCATTTCTGTTCGCATACAATGCAAAACATGATAAGGCAAGCTGCTGCAGTAGATGGCTAGGAAAATGGGCCAGTCGACTGCTTGTTGTGGCGCTATGTCATTGCCAGAGTTTCAATTAAGCAGCCAAGCCAACGATATACTTGCAATAAAAGCATTATCATAGCTCTTGGCTCTAATAACCGCCGACTGCTGTGCTAATTAAAGCCAACTAGAAGAATAACAGCAATGTCTTACAGAAAGAGATAGATAGGTAGGTAGAGAGAGAGACAGAGAGAGAGAGTCAAACTCTGAATCAAATTATGTCACTGTTACGCGCAATGGATACATTTAGCGGTGTGCAGCTAACGTAACAGCAATTAAATCGCCTATTGACATTGATTTCCATTTAATTGATCTTACCTTCTTCCAGTCCGCGTCCGATTTCATCGGAAGTCAGTTTGGGGAAACTGACTTGAAGCGAATGACCATTAAAGAAGTAACTCAATCTTTCGATTAGCATGCTCGTCAATTTGGCTTCACGATCGCTGCCAGATCTGGCCAGCGAGGATTCCAATTCATTTTCACTGTAGGCCGAAAAGCCTCCAACTGGTTGGGTGGCCGTTTCCAGACGTATCAGTTTAATGCCGTCGGCAATATTTATGGCATCGATGGGGGCAATGCGATCAATGAACGAGATGGCCTTCTTCTTGAGACATGGCACAAAACCGCCCTCGGATCGGGTGCATTCATCGTAGATGCGCAACAAGGTGCGAGCGCCAGCATTCTGACTTCCGGCTGGTAGATTATTCAGTTGCTCGGTGGCCGCCTCACAGCTGCTGGCGAGGAAGAGGCCAAGTATAGATAGGCTCACGCCTGGCAAATGCCTGTGTATCAATGTCATTTTGTCACTTGCAGGAGAATACTGTCACACGATCACAAGACACATGCACACACGCACACACGCACACACACACTTATACGCACACGCACACACAGGCAGGCAATTTGGACACGCGCGTTTAGAGTAAGAGAAAATGCTGGTGACTAATCCTTGTAAAGTGACTTGGATGGAGCATGTTGTTGGCCTTGGTTTTGGTGGTATCAGCTCTAGCTGCTAGTTCAAATCAAACTGATGCCCAGCCTTGGCGCGCATTATTCTTTTATAGACCTTTTTCAGCCGTCGCGCTCCTCGACTTAATAGCGTTTTGATTTTCTTCGTCGTCGTCGTCGTTGTCGTTGTTTTCGTTGATGTCGTCGTTGTATCTGGAGTTAAAGCCGAGCTGCAACTTCGTGGTGGTTGCCTTTTGGTTGCTTCTGCGACTCGTGCTTCTTGCTTTTTCCTCTGCAGTGTCTTATTTTCCATTGCCACTGTTAATGTTGCTGCTTTTTTTTGTTGCCAGTTTAATGATCATTGGGCCCCGGCCACAAATGAACCAATGAACCAGCACAGGCTCCCAGCTCACTAGCACTAGTTTTTCCACCAACCGCTTTCGTTGTTTATGGCCAAACATATTAGTTGCATTAGTGTTTTTTTTTTTTTTTTGGTAGGAGTTCACTTTTTTGTTTGGCTATTTCAAAAACTAGCTGCCTTTTTGGTCATGGTAAGGTTGTTGTTGTTGTTGACACTTTAATTTCAATTTGGCATTCGGCAATTTTCGCCATTCAACTTGGCCATAAAGAAAGTCATTGCCAGCCACTAAACATTTGCAATTTGCAGTTTTGCTTTATCGTTATGCAAACACGCTTATATTTATCAGAGCAGGTGCTAACTGTACTCCCATATATATACATATATCAAGTGGGCAGCATCTTCGCCTGCAATGCGAATGATGATGATATGCATCTATTGGGGCCATTGACTTTGTCTTTACTCCTAGTGGAATTGGCAAATTACTGATGCCAGAACGTGTCTATCTCTCACTCTCTTTCTCTATCACTCTGCATATGGGAGTGTCTATAGCATAGAAGCAGGCAAAAGGAATGGAAAGCTGCTGCATTATTGTGGTTACTCTGCGGGAGCCACATACTTTTCATTCGAAAAGCAAAAACAAAAAGGAAAATAACAAGGGAAATTTTCTGGATTCTTGGATAAAACTTTCGCCTAACTCACCCATTTGAACAGTTTATGTGGCAGTAGGGATATGAACCAACCGCTTGAGGAACCTCGACTCATTTTAAGCTAATCAAGTGGCAAATTTATTGCCCAGCGGCAACATTTATCTATGGCCATTAAGCCAGGGTATACTTGCTACTCCCAGCATCGCACTTTGAATGTCGGCACATTGTGAGAAATGCTTTTTCTTTTTTTAATTTTATCTTGGGTTTTGTGTTTTTTTTTGCTACTTTCTGGGCCACTAATTTTGATTTTGACACGGATGTCGATTTCGGTTGCAGCCGCGTTTTTCACGCCACTTTCACTGACCCACGATGGGCCCAATGGCTAGGGCCAGGGTCTTTGATTTGCATGGACAGTTTAAGTACGAATTACTATAAGTGCTTCTTGTTGCCAACAGCTTCCGGTTTTTGGTCATGTCTATTTTATTTTATGAGTACCGACTAAAGAAAATAAAGTGCTAACTAATGTTATTCACATTACTTGGGCTCATTCTCTTTTTCATTTATTGGCTTTTAATGCGAATTCAACGATGGAGTTTTGTGGTTTTTTGTCAATAGACTGATAATAGAGCAAAATTAGGAATCTTTAATTTACGTAGATCAAACTTCTAAAAGAGTGAAATGAAATTTAGAAGTAAACTTGGTATTGGAATTTTTGACAAAGGGTATTTCAATTTCAATGCCAGTAAAGGTATTTAAGTTGTTTAGTTTGAATTTGTTCCACTTTCATTTGATTGTTTTATTTTTCTGAAATAACGAGCAAATAATGGGCCATATAAAAAAATAGATGTCATAAAAAATATTGCCTTGTGAATGAGAATTACAGCTCTATCAAAATTAATTGTATACATTTTTAAGATTGATATTCCGTAGATAATTCTATTTACTTGTACCTATCAATTGTTTCTTCCTTCATCCATTATGTGTCAGAGCCAAATTGGCATTTGAACAAGCAATATTATTAGCCTTTTCATCATTGTTTGTGAATGGCTAATACCCCACCTGGTGTCCATTGGCACGGACATCGAGTAAGCCTGAGTAAGCTTTTCTTCTGTTTTCACACTCCCTTCATGACTTCATGTCATGACTTGCTGTCTTGTCATTGCGGGTGCAGCTGGAAGTAATATAAACTGAAAACATCCGCATCGGTAGCCGCCAACACTTCGTTCCAACAGTAGCATTAATGCATTTCAGTGTGCTTGTACATACATACATGTATCCATATCAAACGCCCATATGTATCTCAGAGGCTGCTGCTCGAATGCATGTGAAACAATTTCAATTGTCTGCATTCACCTGGGCGTCAGTTCGTATTTCCCTGTGGATGCCGATGCGCTTACCGTGGGCAAGGCCAAACAAACTGAAGTTGCTGCATTGTCGCTCCTCCATAGGAGATCAACAGCGGGCGGCGTGAAGTCGGCCATGGCACTCATCATCCATCGTATCGTGGTCACGTCTCTGGGCCTTGCACTTTTCTCTCTTTCCAAGCCCAAAAAGAAAATTTTTTTTTTTTCACAATTTTACTGTTTTACTTTGGTGTTGAAGTCGTCGGCATGAAAGGCAACAATGAGCAATAAGAAAAACATTTACTTTGCGGCACCGTCGACAAAATTAAAACAAGAATTGCGTTTTAATAAACAACAACAATATCATCATGTTGTTGCTGCGGTTTTTATGTGTGTGTGAAATTACTCATTTTACTAGCAGAAGCAGCAGAGAAAGTAAAAACGAAATTTTTGTTCTAAATTCTACCACACCGTGGCAGGTGGAGAAAAACAGAGACTAAGTGGAGGGCCAAATACCTTTGACGGGTTAAAGTTGTGGCCAATTAACTTTCGGTTTTCTGCTTAGAACCTCAACTTGATCATTTCTTAGCATTTAACTTTCTATTTCATGCGGGCGTGTCCATTCCTAAGCATTTGCTTGCAATAAAAATTGCAATTTCCACAGGATCAGCCACGCACCCTTGAAACCAAAAAGAAAGTAAAAATTTAATATTTTCCATATTTTTCTTTTTAATGTTTGTTGGCGCTTTGTTGTTGTTTTTATAGCTTTTTATTGCTGATGCCACATTGGCATTTATCAAAGTTGGCCGCAAAAAAGCGTGTGAGCACAAATCTCACGCTAATTAGCTTTTATATGGGATCAACTGACAGTGGCGATAAGCTGTCGACTTAAAGCGGACAACCCAAACAAGCGGTGGGGTAGTGGCAGCTCATCCCCATCCGGTCTGTGGCACTCGACAACGACGACCAAGACGGTCATCACAAGCCAATTTTTCCATTTTCCCATTTTTTATTTAATCTGCAGACAATTTATTTAAACGTTCCTTTTTTTTTTCTTCAAGAAAACTCACTTATGTTTTTCACAGTTTTTCACCTGTTGAATGGCTCGTGACAAAATATAACTAGACATGGTTAGTATTTGATAAAAATTTTAACCAACTTTGTATAAAGATTTCAAGTTGTTTTCATTTATTTAATGACCTCTTGTAATATTTTAATTAGATTAGATTTATGCCTGTTTCTTTTTTGAAGGAAAAAGTATACTGGAATTGTGTCATTTGCTAAGACATATATTGTTGGTTGATTTAATTAAATTAAATTTTAATTTATAATAAACAGTTTTAGAAAGGTTTAGACCTCTGCACTTAAGACTCTGATTGGACAGTCCTGCTCTAATGAATTGACCTTACAGGCATAAGCAAAAAGTTATTTGCCCTACAATATAAGGTAATAGTAATTATAAAATTGGTTTAATAAAAACCAGAGGGCCGGGGCTAACTTTGACCGCGTCAAAGTTTGTATACTCTTGCAAGTTTTTTGAGTAAAAGGTCTAATATTTGCGAAAGAACGGCTTAGGAAACAACGAAGTTATTGATCAAAGTCACTGTTCACCACCGATTGTTCCTATGGGAGCTATATTATATAGTCGCCCGATCTTAATCAAATTTGCACAATCATTAATAGTTATGCTAAACTGAGAAATATAAATTTTTATGACAATTGCTTCAAAAGTAACGAAGTAATTGACAAAAGTCACTGTTTTCGAAAGACCGTTCCTATGGGAGCTATATGATATAGTCACCCGATCTTGATTAAATTTGGCATAGTCGTTTATATGTGTAATTAACTCACCAATATTAAATTTCACGACAATAGCTCAGAAAATAACGAAGTTATTAAGAAAAGTCACTGTTCGTGACTTTGGCGTTTGTATGGGAGCTATATGATATAGTGATCCGATCCGGCTGAATCCGAGATATAGAACGCCTGCAGTATATAAAAATTTCAGCTCTGTAGCTCTTACGGTCTAGGAGGAGTTTGCGTTGATCCAGACGGACGGACGGACATGGCTATTTGAACTCGTCTCGTCGTGCTGATCAAGAATATATATACTTTATATGGTCGGAGATGCTTCCTTCTATGCGTTGCACACTTCTGACCAAAATTAATATACCCTTTTTGCAAGGGTATAAAAAAATGGGAGATATTACTTCTGAGATTCAATTGGCATTATCCAAGCTTTTTATGGCCATGAAATGTTTTGAAAACATTGCGAATAATTTTCTTAGTTTTTGGGTTAAAATCGTTAAAGTTAAATAGTTGAGGTGTGCGAACTGCTTTCGGACAATAAATCATAAAACTTATGGTTTTGTGGTGTTCAATGACTGATGCACACATACTCCATTTGGCTTTTCTCCTCGATGGAGTTGTAAAGGCGGATTTTCTCATTTCATTTTATATGTATATGTATGTACATATATTTTTTTCATTTAACCGCTAATATTTATGATGTGCGGCTTTTCGCTTTCTACGGCGCCTCTGAACCCCCAGACAATAGGCGCATGATGACCTGCCCCCAAACCACTGCCCCCTACCATTAGCCAGACGACGCTGACCATTGACCAGTCGCCTTGCACACATGTGCGTGTCTTGTAATTAAATTCTCATGTGTCGCCAATTACAACGCGAAAGTGCGTAATGGTCGAGAACGCAACCTCAATGGTTTGGGGGCTGTCCATTTAATGAAAGTAATCAAATCTTTAAGAATAGTAATTAAAATCACACAAATCACACATTGTGGCTTCAAATCCCAAGTATCTGTCAAATGATTTGAGTTGAGTTGAGTCTTTGCAAAGAAAAAAAACCAAAAAAAAAAAAATTCATCGTCTCTGCCTATTGGCAGTTGGCTAAAAGTTATCTGAAAGATATCTTGATCTCACTTGGCATATTTACATGCACCAAAATGTGCAATGAACTCTGCAATATTGTGGTAGAAAACCAAAAAAGTTTTGCCTGTCTAACCATTTACACTTGGCCATGGTAAAGGTTGCCTTGGCCTCTTCCTTGGCGGACATTTTCACTGTTGCAGATGCTTTCACTTTTTCGGTCGTTGTCACGTTTGGCAGTTGTTTCAATTTATCATCAGTGGGCAGGCAGCCGATTGCCTCCTCCTAGTGCATTGAACTCTAGACAAAACCCCCAAAAAATAAAAATAAATAAATAATTGCAAAAACGTAAAAAATAATAGGGAACTTGACGGGTATGCATTGCCTTTATTCGTTTTGCTATGCATATGTCTATGTATTAATAATTCAATAACTTTTATCTCAAGATGGGCAGGCATATTAGGAAGTTGTTAATTAAACGCCTTTAGAATGAATAGACAGATTAGTGGTTTCGCTTCGGATTATAGAGGGCAATATTGGTGCATTATTTCCCATACTCTTATTGATTTTCCATATGTCTTGAGTTAGTTAAATTCTAACTCAATATGTCTTATCTCAAAATGGACAGGCACCGTAGGAACTTGTTAATTAGATGACTTTAGAGTGAATAGAATTTCATTACATTGTCAACAGATTAGTGGTTTGGTTTGAGATTGGCCATATTGTTCTATTATTTGCCATAATGTGTAATCAATGGATCTCTTTCAAATTACGCTGCTGGGTATCACAATGTTTAGGGCCGAAAAAGGTATCACAAGTCGACGTGTCGGCGCCAAGGGTTAGGTTTTAGTCATTTATCAGCAACCGCCCAGCGACCTCAACTTGTAGATAGCAAAAACCTTTATTCTCACCCTTTCAGAATTGCAAATTCAAATTGTAATTTATTTGCAAAGATTCGTCAAGTGAGGATTTTCTGGCCAGGGATTTAATAGCTGCCCGAGGCAGATGTTGGCTGGGAAAATACTCATTCATAATAATTGCGACAATCCCAAAAATCAACTACCACAAGCAGCTTGCTTGCTGCTAGAGGAAAATGTAGCAAAAATCGTTATTATGAGCACGGTGAAATGAAATTTTGTCTATCTCTCTGACAGCATGACATCGTATTTGTGTGTATGTAGTGTATGTATGTGAATGTGCGCAATGAGAAAAGTCTCTGGGCCTGGAGTGACAATGCCTGGGCATTAAATTCAGTTGAGATGCGGTGCAAAAATTCACTTGACTCAAGTTTGGTTTTGACTTTGACTTGGTCTTCACTTTCTTCAAGGCAATGTCAAAGTTGCCATCGTCGCCGGCGGTTGCTGTTGACTGTTGCCATTGCCTGGCATGTTGATTGATGAGCATACGCAGACAATCATAGACAAAGAGTTTTCCAGGCAACAGGCTGATGTTTGGCCATCATGATTGACATTTAACATTGAACTTTACATTGCCTATGTGAGATATACACAAACACACATATTTAGATGGCGATTTAAATTTCACCACAAAACTGTATGATATACCAATATTTCCATATACATACTTATCTATGCATATAAATTTTTCCTTTTATTTTATATTATTATTTTTTTGTTTTTGGTGAAATTTAAAACGTATTCTTAAGGCACATTGCCATAATTGACTGTTATGCACGAAATTGAATTATGTTGCGATTTATTTATATTTATAAAAAAATAAAGAAAAATAATACAAAATATGCTATAACAACAACAGCATCAAAACGTCTATGACAAAGACGCCCCTTGGGGCAATCAGACACCAGCAGGGGGTGCCACAAATAATTTTTGACAACAAACAAATACAGAGCAACAAAATTTTTGGCCAAGTTAAAATAAATAAAATAACAAATGGTGGAATGTGGCGCGAGTTCCTTAAAGGCAGCCGAGGGCAAATTGAAATTGAAATTTGTTGTATAAATTTTGTTTTTTTTTCACTCGAAAGAGATTTGTGATGGGATGTTGGATTTTATTTTTTTGGGGATTTTTACATGAAATTGAGTTGACTTGCGCAAAAGAGGAAAAACAAACAAATGCATAATTTAGAAAAATGCTTAAGACAAGTCCCAAATGGTGGTAAGCATTTAATAAATTCAAGTCAAGATGTTCATCTTCGGTTCAGCCAACTTCAGTCAGTCAGTCAGTCAGTTAGTCAGTCATTTTCTTTTAGCCAGGTAGTCACGGTATGATGTCTGGCTTTCCATACTCCATACCAAATACCCATTGTGGTGATGGTGTAGTTCATCATCGGTTGTTTTGGGGGTCAGAGAGAAACGTAATTGGCCTGAAGCGTTTAATTTCGATTCGAAGTGGGTGGAAAGCAGGGGTTAGCTGAAGAAATCTCAACCTGTGCGCGGGCACCCGCATTGGTTCGTCTAGTAGTTATTGTTGTTGTTGTGGTTGTTGTTGTTGTTGTTGTTGTTGTTGTTGTTGTTGTTGTTGTTGTTGTTGTTGTTGTTGTTGTTGTTGTTGTTGTTGTTGTTGTTGTTGTTGTTGTTGTTGTTGCTGTTGGCGGAGGGACCTACAGTTGTCAACAGTCAAAGTGAAAGTGAAAAAATTTGCTAACCCAAAAACGAAAAAAATAGAGTTTTTTCCTTTTCGGTTTTCTTGTTTTATGCAATTGTCCACCGCAATGACTACCGCTGCTGCCGAACAACGAGCAAATGATCAAGCGAAAATATTCCCAAGCCTGTGCACAACCTACACGAATAGCGTATTCTGCCTCATTGAGTTGAAAAGCCCCGAAAAGAAAAGAAAAGAGAAGAAAAAACAAGAAGAAAAACAAAGGCTGAATAATTCGCCTGCGCGCTGGGTAAAAGTTTTCATGTGCTTGGTGATCTTGTCAGGTTCGTTGCTTAAGTCTTTCGTTTCGTTTCATCGATCCGCAGATTGTTTGGGGTCGACTGCCAAAGCATTTTGTTTTTATTTGCCTTGTGTTAACACAAATGCCAATTATTGCAAATTGGTTGCCGCTGCCGCCCATTAGATGATGGCCTGGCTCAACATTGCGTGTGAGCTAAACGTGCATTATCATAAATTATCGCTGCTAGATTATGCTACAGCAAGTGTTCGAGTATCCCATTTAACCAAAATTATCCATCCACCCATCTTTTTCTATGTGTGGTTTACCTTTACGTGTCTCAAATATATCCATAAATAGAACAAGGCAATGCACGCTGTAAAATTTCATGCAAATTTTTGTTTTGTGTTTTTTTTGTGCACTTTCCCGCTAGAAAATACATAAATTGTAGATACGGTGTACTCATCTTTTACACCTTTTCGTGTTATCCCATATCCATGGCATGTTGGGCAAGATAAAGCTTGTAAATCCCATCATTAGTTTCACCGCCAGCCATGCTTTTGTTATTAATATTTCATAAATGAAAAGCGCCAAACTTCTGCTGCTACACTGAACGAAAAGAGTTGGCTATGAAACTGTGTTATTCGCTCATTTTCATGTGCTGTCCGAAAGTATGCTTTAATATTTATGAAACCAGTTGGATGATGAACGTGGTTGAAAACGCTGAATATCATTTCCGGCCAAAGAGAATTAATCACATTTACCTTAATTAATCTACATTATTCAATTCAATCACACACAAGGCAAAAGAGGTCACTTGAGGTGCATAAATCAAACATAATTACTACTTCAGTTTGAAAAGTAGAGTTCATTGAACTGATGTCACCTCAATGTCCTTTAATGATATTTATTGACCTGTACTTAATGAATAATAATGACTTTTTGGAAAGTAATTAACAAGGTAAAGTCATTAAATAAACCTTCGATGGCACTTTAGAAGAGTCAAACAAAAAGCAAACTTTTTTCAATAGACTAATGTTTAAAGAGTATTCATGGAATGCACAAATAATTCACATTTTAAAATTGATAAAAAGCAATTGGGCAAAAAATTGCATACTTTTTCAATTTTCATTCGTAACAAAAGCATTCGAGGGAATTAAAATGTTATAGAGAAATTCAAGTGATTATAATTATAGGTTTACTATAAAAACAAATTGTTTGCCCTTGTCAAAAAGAAAAGAATTATTTTTATTTGATTTTTTCTTTTGTATAAAATTTCACCAACTTGGCATTTAATTTCATTTTCTATCTTTGCGTGCTCATATTAAAGCCACAAAATAATTCGCATAAGATTAAAATAAGTGAGAAATAAAGAAGCTGCTATCTTGAGTTTTAAGCTCTCGCCAAGATTTCTCAGTTTGCCGAATGAAAGTGGGTGTCGAGTTTCGATGTAGCTGCCGCTGGTAGAAAATATCATTAAGCCAGCCTGGAGCCATAGAGTTGTTTGGAAAAAATTGAAATAATTGCAAAGATTTACTAATTACGGCAATAAGCAAAGAAATTGGCTAGGCTCTGGCTGGCTGGTTGGCTGGGTGGCTGGCGGCCTATGCTGGCAATTGCACTAAATCTGCAACGAAGCTTTGCGTCGAGTTGAGATGTGGTTGTAGCTGGAGCTGCACTTATCATGCATATTACGTTCTAAATAGCCACCAGGTTAACTTCACTAGCTTCATCCTCAGCTGGATGCAACGGCTGCCTGGCTAATTGTGGCGAGCTAAAGTGTATAAATTTGTTAGCCAAACGGGCGACAAGATCAGTTGGCCAAGTGAGTCTGGGTTTACCCGTGGCCCTGCTTCTGGTTGCAATTTATGCCCATCGTCCAAGCTGGCGCTTGAACTTAACTCCAATTTCACTGGCGGCAGCGGAGAGAGCGGTCTCTTGAGAACAGTGCGCCACATTTATGCCAGTGTGCAGATAGTGATGATATTTTCTGGTGCTGCAAGCTACAAGGGGGACGTCTGTTGGGCCGCGCTCTCAAAGTGCAGCAACTCAGCATTGTGGATGGTGTTGGTCTAGTGAGACGTGAAAATGCTGCCCAAGATTCACGTACCGGACGCTCCAGCATATCGGAGAGTCAATTGAATAACCGTGATTTGGAGCATATGTCTAGTAAGAGTCTCGATGCCTTGCGCTGGAACGTTTCCTGGATTTGTGCACAGTCATCAGCTGCAGGTTAATCTTCCACGGCTGCTCATCTACGGCGAGCGTAATAGTCAGAACTGGTTGCAGTCCCTAATGGGCTATTTTCTGCCCAGTGAATTGGCGGCAAACGGTGCAGGAGATGGACGCAAGAAGAAAGATGACAAAAAGTATCTGGGACCCTTCATTGCGGCTGTGCTGCTGAAAACAGCCATTTTAAAGATGGCCTATCACTCGATTGCCATTGTGGCGGGCAAGGCTCTGATTGTGGGCAAAATTGCTCTTATCATTAGCGCCATCATTGGCCTCAAGAAGCTTGTTAGCCACGATGGCGGCGAAAAGACCACCTACGAAATTGTTAAGCATCCGCAAGTGCAGCAGAGTCACACCCATTCGTCCAGCCATCAAGGAGAGTATGACAGTGGTGGCGGTGGCCATGATGGTGGTTCCTATCATCGCAGCATAGACGACGAAATGATGATGCAGGATAAGGCTTACCAGGCATGGATGCACAATCTGGTGGTGTGGCTACCGCGGTTTAACTTCCGCCAAAGTATCGCGATAACCCATGGACACATCATGGGCTAGGCAATGGAAACCAAAGATCAAATATTTTGCTTAGCTTCAATCTAACTGCAATTGTATTTACACTTCTTGCTAACCGCCGACATTATCAAGGATAGTCGTCCAGGACAGCCCTCCAGTTTAAGTTTAGTTATCATAGTTATTATAAATAAAACACACAAAATACATAAAAAGCTAGAGAAACCATGAGTTGTTGCTGTTGTAGTTTGCGGGCGCTGTAGTTGTGCGAATTGGCGACGATCCAAGGGTTCGGCCTCATAGGCATAGTATGCCTGATCGTGATCCAGATCTGGGATGGCTCTTCGATTTGTTCGATTTGTTGGGCAGAACTGTGACCATGTGTGGGCATGCTACGATGCCAGCCGCTCTCATGGCTATGTCCGCCCGCTATGATGACGTGATCGGAGCTACCACTGTGACCAGTCGTGCCCTTTTTTAGACTACCCTGGAAAGAGATGCGTAGGGCCAATGACTTGATCTAACCTATCGATGGGTGCCAAAATCATTTCAATTTGGCTTTACTCACCAGCAGCGATATGACGAGGGCTATTTTGGCCATGATGAAGGCGGATCCAGCTATCAGTATCACCTTGCCAAGGAACATTTGTGCGAGTGTGGCCATCATGATCATGCCGCCCATCATGGCCATGTGCTTATCTTTGTCCTTCTTCTTGCGACCTGTTTTTTTGGAACAGTTTTTACTTTTCTTTTTATTCTTGTCTTTTTTCTTCTTCTTTTATCTTTATCTTTCTTATTCTTCTTTTTCTTTTCTTTTTCTTCTTCTTCTTTTTTTTATCTTTATCTTATCTTTATCTTTATCTTTATCTGTATCTGTATCGTTGTCGGTTGCATGCACAAAACTACCCAATCCTGCTATAATTCTATCGACTTTATCATCTATGATGAAAGCGTTCGTACCTTGATCGAGACCCAGTTCACTGCCAAAGTCATCAATGGCATTGGAAATGCTCAATTGCCTGGGCATTTGTAGACGCAAAGCTCGTCCCTGGAACAATTGCAGCAATTTACCAGCCAGTCCTGTTTCACTGCGAGCTCGACTCTCGCTGT